>NC_048300.1:68180295-68237848 GCF_013100865.1 Trachemys scripta elegans | reverse complement strand
TAATTGGCCTCTCAGAGTTGGTAAGACAACTCCCACCTGTTTATGCTCTCTGTATGTGTGTATATATATCTCCTCATTATATGTTCCATTCTATATGCATCCGAAGAAGTGGGCTGTAGTCCACGAAAGCTTATGCTCTAATAAATTTGTTAGTCTCTAAGGTGCCACAAGTACTCCTGTTCTTCTCTTGTAGAATGTATTTATAAAATGTGATAGGCTAATATCCTATCTTCTAGAACTAACCTTGCAAGGTCATTGAGTCCAGCCCCCTGCCTTCACTAGCAGGACCAAGTACTGATTTTGCCCCAGATCCTTAGGTGGCCCCCTCAAGGGCTGAACTCACAACCCTGGGTTTAACAAGTCAATGTTCAAACCACTGAGCTATCCCTCCCCCCTAGTTGACAGCCTTTTAAGTTAAGGTATAAGGCCTTGGTCAGTAACTTGGGCTATGAGGTATATAGAGACATGAATATCAATTAAGAGAGGTGGGACCAGAATTTATGCTCTCCTGGCTCCTAGCTCAGTGCATGTCCCCCTAGGTTACAGGATATCTGATGGGCAACTCCCAGGAAGTATGTATTGGTGGCTCTGCACCCCTTCCTCGTTCACACTGCTCTGTTCCACTGTGGGGGAGGCAGGCCCCATCCCTTGCTGCTGATCTGAGGCTCCCATTCAGCGGGGTGCTGGGAGCAGCCATGGTGCACTGGCCTGCTGCAGGCCAGACAGCCACCCTATCCCAGAGGCAGAGGGTTACAGTGGGGCAGATCCATGAGCTGCCCCTGGCCTTGCCCCTCATCTAGGAACCCCCCTCCAGTCCTACACTGTCCTATAGTGCATTACGCCTGGCCCGGCTCCTTCAGCAGTCTCAGCCCCAGACCCAGAGTGAGGCTATGCGGGGGAGAGGGGGGACAGCACTGATAATGAAGCCCGGCCCCCTCCCGGCACGAAGAACTCCGCCCCATCTCTTGCCCCGCCCCTTCCCTGCGCGCCGTGAACCACCCTTCCTTCCGCCTTTGCGCCGAGAGCTCCGCCCTCTTCCTTCTGATTGGTCAGAGGTGAAGGCCTTTCGTCTTCCTTCACTGGGCGACAGTCCTTGTCTGTCAACACCTGTTTGCCTCTCTGATTGGAGGAGGAGGCGGAGTGGGTAGGCTAGCCTGTCAGTCAGTAACGGAGAGGGAGGGGTGGGGAACATCTGGGTGCCGCAGCCCTGGCCCGTCTGTGCCGCCGCCGCCGTGCGTGCGCCCGGCTTCCCCCCCCCATTCCCCGACCCCCCCGCCCGGCTGGCTCCGGGCTCCGCGCTGTCGCTGGTGCCATGGGGAGCCGCTGAGCGTGGGGCCCGCTTCGCTCCGCCGGCTGCCCCGCTCCTCAGCTGCCAGCGGGGGGGAGGGGTGGGGAGCGGAGCGGGCGGCGCAGCCGGGGGGCGGGGAGCCGGGCGGGGGGAGGACAAGAGCCCGAAGCAGCAAGTGAGTGAAGAGGCGCCGGGGCAGCGGCTGCAGGAGGCGGAGGGAGCCCGGGGACTCAGGGCCGCTCCGGAGTGTGTGAGTCCCGCTCTCCTCACCTCCCTTCCCCCCCCACCCCACCCCCGCCGCTGTGAATGGGGCTGGCACCGAGGGGGCGATTTGGGGCGGGCTCAAGTTGAAGAGGAAGAGGGGGCAGCAGGTAGGGGGGGCTAGGGAGTGACATGGGGGCAGGCGATGTAGCGGGGCTGGTCTTGGGGGGCAGGTGGCGCTGGGGGCAGGTGGCGCAGTGGGGCTAAGGGGCGCTGGGGGCCAGGTGGGGCTGGGCTGGGGGGCAGGCGGTGCAGCGAGGAACGAGCCCCTTGTGTGTGGTGGGAGCAGAGTTAGTTGATGTCCCTGGGCTCTGGGGTGTCCGCGCAGCTGTACAGAGGGGGGAGCGCAGCAGCCCCACGCAACAGACTCGCTGCTCAGCGCTTCTGGTTACTTTTGTTTTGTTGCTGCTGCTGTG
Organism: Trachemys scripta elegans; assembly: GCF_013100865.1. Taxonomy (NCBI): domain Eukaryota; kingdom Metazoa; phylum Chordata; order Testudines; family Emydidae; genus Trachemys; species Trachemys scripta. Next base: position 68,235,883 of record NC_048300.1, on the reverse strand, counting down.
ACCTAGGTCTGTTTTTCCTGCACGTTTGGCTGCTTCCTTCCCTCGGCTCTGAGCGCTGCCGCTGCTTCTGTTTTTTTGTCTCTTTGCTTTGTATGTCCTGTTTTGGCCAGTGCACATTATATATGTACACACAAGGGAGCAGAATGAGTTAGAGGTGCTTTTATCTGCAACCTTTTGCAGCACTTTCTGAGAAGCAGGGGGGAAATACTTTCTATAAATAATAGTGACAGATTCTCCCCTAACCCTTGGTAACTGACTGGTCCTAGAATTGTATAGTAACTGGGGAGGTGCTGTAATTAGTTGGTAGCTGGTGAGGGGAAGATGTGGTGAAGCACTGCTGAGAAGTTGATTTCATGAGCATCTTATCTTGAGTCTGGTTCATGTGATAAAGAAAGTTAGGCTGACGACTTGCTCTGTCCTGTTTGACTTCTTTGATTTTGATGATTGATCACCACATCCCATTTTAGATCTCCACATGGTAATTCATTACCTAAGACCATTGCTTTTTCAGACTGATAGGAGGCCACTGTCTTTCTCCCACTCCCTTGAATGTGTATGTGTGCAGAGATGTATTTGACATTCACAGATGTCAGCACAGTGAACACAGCACAAGTGTGTCCAGCTTAGGTTGCAGAACTGTTTTGTCAGCCTTTCAAAATATCAGAACTGAACTTAAGAGCTTTTTACAACAAATGTATTAGACATATATTTGACAACTTCACAAGAATATTACAAAGTAGACTATAAAAGGTTTTGGAATGGGGCAGAGGGGAGATAGAATATCTTTTCTGACCTGGGAAGTAAGATCACATTTCCAGGTACAAAATGCACAACAGTTCAATTTAAGCTATTTCCTGCATTCCTGACCTTTAATTTTATTTCACTGTTCTGAAATAATATAGTCTTAAGGGTTTCTCAAAGAAAAGTCCAACTTCAGTGTTGCGTGATATTTATGCATCAGAATAATAATGACAGTCCAAGGAAACATACAGAAATGATCTACAGTATAAGCAGTGGCTAAACATGAGTAAAATAATGCTTTAGCAAGGCTGACTGCCTTGGTCATGGCATGTATTTAAATTGTTAGGTTACTATCTCTGCTGCTTACCCCCCCCCCCCCCCCCAAAAAAAAGTTAAAGGTAATGACGTTGAAGTGGTGGACTATAAGTTGAGTTCAGTAGATTTAGTTAAAAATATCATCTTTGTAACTGAACCTCTGGGTTCAATAAAAAACAAATCAGTGTGGATTTCCTGGATAGCCCTGTAGCTTGAGTATGCTGTCAATATATAAAGCAGTCCACCATCTTTAGACAGAAGTGTTGCTATCCCATAAATACAGTAGAGCCCCATATGTTTAGGATTTTCAATTTTTTTTCTGTTAGAAAGTTTGAAAAAAAGAGACTTTGAAGTATTTTGTTTATACTAACAGAAGAGAAAAGTTCTCCTAAGAAAAAGCTGGTGGCAGGAGTGTAGAGGAGTAGCATATGGCATTAAAAGGAGCACAGCTGGAGGTAGCATTTCCATCTGAACATGATGTCAGAGCAGCTGACAGCCTGCCATCCCTCAGCCTTTTATTCTAACACACAGACAGGGAGTTAGTGTGTGCAGATCTGTGTGTGGAGAAGGTATCTCATTCCTCTCTAACATCATCTCCACTTTGCATCTGTCTCTCTTAGTCTGCTTTTTTTCCACCGATCTAACAGACCTGGAGCCAGCAAGACTAAGAGGAAAGGACTTAATCAGGTTTATGTGTACTAAAGGTAGGAGTAGTAATAGATTAGATACAGCATATTTCTGTTTTGATGTGTTTATTTAATTTCAGAAAAATCACATTACTTTTCTAACCAAGTTTAGGGATAATATATGAAATTGAGTATTAAATGGATAAGTGTACTTTCTTCAGTTGAAAAGCTTAGGATGTAGCAGGAGAGTATGTGTTCCTGTGCATGTTATCAGAAGAAACTTTAATTATATATATATAAAATTTAATCATTTTAAAGCATTGAGATAACAAGTTCGCTCATCATTTCTGACCAAAATTGAGAAGATTTTAGTTGCAGACAGTATGAGGGTTCTGGTTTCTATTTTGTATTATTTTTTAAGGGTGATAAAGCAAAAATATGTTTTGGAATGAAATATGAAAAGATATATAAAAATAATGTTTTGTGAATTCTACCATTAAACTTCATGTTTAAAGATCCAGCAGCCTAGAACTACAAAAGCATACAGCTGTACTGTCTGAAAGATAGAAATCAGTTGTGTGTTTCAAAACTTTTGTCCCCAGGAGAATAGCTTGACTGGTTTCCTCTTTTCTTTCTCAGATGCATATTTGAGATCTTTTATTTCAGCATAACAACAATTATTTGAGGGAGTTTTTGTGTTCGCGACTAATTTAGAACTTGTAGATTTGAGCTGCCTGAATTGGCCAGACAGCTGTAATCGCACTCCTCTATTCTTAATCTCTTTATCTGGGCAGCAGCTGCCATATGGCCACAGTCAGCTGGATCAGATGTTTATAAGCTTCCTTCTTCGTCCCTCTCTGTCCTTTCAGCCTCCTAATTTGATCACAGCTACCTTGTGAGCTGCCCTCCAATCTTTATTTTTAGCCCTCTTAAGGATTAGGATTGATGTTGGCTGTGGGGCACTTAAAGTGATTGTATTGTAAATCTTCTTGCTTTATTCCAGCAATGGTATTTTACAGAATATATTTCAGGTTGGGTTGTAAGTTTTAATACATCTTGAATTGTGAGGGATACATATTTTTCAGTAATACATTGCCAATCCCAAAATGCACAATCTGTATTTAAATGGTTTCATAGAACTTTGCTTTTAGTCACAGAAGAGGGGGAATAGATTAGCTTTTTAAAAAAAAATTGAAATTTTACATTCTAGCTGAGTTTTGACTCTTGCACTTCCTTGATTTTCTCCTCAAGGAAGGTGAGTAGGAAAACAATGCCTTTGGAAGAATAGTATCTGGAATAATTGACACACCCATGCTGAAACACTTTCTTTTAGTTTGGTATTGCAAACTGTAGGGAAAAAGCATCTTTTAAAAGCCTTTCTCTACAAAGAAGAAAAGTCTTCTTGTATAATCAACGCTTGTTTTCATTTTAATCTATAGCTTTCTTCAGAAGTTTTACCTGTTAATATAGAATATTTTGCTCTCATATTGCTTGGGGAAAGTTTAAAACCTTAAAAGTATGTAAACATAAGTGTGATAATTTTTTCTTCTTTAAATTTCATAAATCTTTGCTTTTGCTCTGTTTGCGATCCCTTACGTATGTTATACCTGTAGATTTTAAGGTAGTAACATCTGTCTTCACGCAGTAAGCTCTCTTGTTGTTGTTGTTGTTACAATTTGACTTTGTAGAGAAAGTTGCTTAATTCTCAAAATACACTTTATTTTCTTTGCTGTGAAAATCCAACTTTTTAAACCTACAGTATTTTGAGTCTATTTTAAATCTACTGTTTTAAGTAGCTTAAAAAGGATCACTGAACAGACTTAAGGAACAACAATGATACTTTTAAAAATAATTAGTGATTGCTTTACCTAAACTCTGATCATAAGCAGTTGTGGTCTGCTGTAGTCGAGTCATAAAAATAACTTTAGTATGTTTTGTGGGGTGTTTAATCATTTTGTATGTGTATTAGTTGTGGTATAGTTGTCACTTGATTAAAATCCAGGGAATTAAATAATAGTTTCTAGAGTATAATTTGTACATGTAGGTTTGCTATATTTCTACCCATATTTAATTAAAACAATCTTTTTGCTTATAGGTTATGAAGACAATATGGAGTTTCCTGATCATAGTAGACATTTGCTACAGTGTCTGAGTGAGCAGAGACATCAGGGTTTTCTTTGTGATTGCACAGTCCTGGTAGGAGATGCCCAGTTCCGAGCTCACAGAGCAGTACTGGCTTCATGCAGCATGTATTTCCACCTCTTTTACAAGGACCAGCTGGACAAAAGGGACATTGTTCATCTGAACAGCGACATTGTTACAGCCCCAGCTTTCGCTCTCCTGCTTGAATTCATGTATGAAGGGAAACTCCAGTTCAAAGACTTGCCCATTGAAGACGTGCTAGCAGCTGCCAGTTATCTCCACATGTATGACATTGTCAAAGTCTGCAAAAAGAAGCTGAAAGAGAAAGCCACCACAGAGGCAGACAGTACAAAAAAGGAAGAAGATGCCTCAAGTTGTTCGGACAAAGTGGAGAGTCTCTCCGATGGCAGCAGCCACATAGCAGGAGATTTACCCAGTGATGAAGATGAAGGAGAAGATGAAAAATTGAACATCCTGCCTAGCAAAAGGGACTTGGCGGCTGAGCCTGGGAACATGTGGATGAGATTGCCCTCAGACTCAGCAGGCATTCCCCAGACTGGCGGAGAGGCAGAGACACACGCAACAGCAGCTGGAAAAACAGTAGCCAGCCCCTGCAGCTCAACAGAGTCTTTGTCCCAGAGGTCTGTCACCTCCATGAGGGATTCAGCAGATGTTGACTGTGTGCTGGACCTGTCTGTCAAGTCCAGCCTTTCAGGAGTAGAAAATCTGAACAGTTCTTATTTCTCTTCACAGGACATGCTTAGAAACAACCTGGTTCAGGTGAAGGTGGAGAAAGAGACTTCCTGTGATGAAAGTGATGTTGGCACTAATGACTATGACATGGAACATAGCACTGTGAAAGAAAGTGTGAGCACTAATAACAGGGTACATTATGAGCCAGTTCATCTGGCTCCTATGAGGGAAGATTCTGTCTTAAGGGAGCTAGATAGAGAGGACAAAGCAAGCGATGATGAAATGATAACTCCTGAGAATGAGAGAGTCCAAGTGGAAGGAAACATGGACAGCAGTTTGCTCCCTTATGTGTCAAATATACTTAGCCCTGCTGGCCAAATTTTTATGTGTCCTCTCTGCAACAAAGTCTTTCCTAGTCCCCACATTCTGCAGATCCATTTAAGCACGCACTTTCGAGAGCAGGATGGGATCCGCAGCAAGCCTGCTACTGATGTCAATGTCCCGACCTGTTCCTTGTGTGGTAAGACTTTTTCTTGCATGTACACCTTGAAACGTCATGAGAGGACTCATTCAGGTGAAAAGCCCTACACTTGCACCCAGTGTGGGAAGAGCTTCCAGTATTCCCACAACCTGAGCCGCCATGCTGTGGTTCACACCCGGGAGAAGCCACATGCTTGTAAGTGGTGTGAACGCAGGTTCACGCAGTCTGGAGACCTTTACAGACACATTCGGAAGTTTCACTGTGAGTTGGTGAACTCGTTGTCTGTCAAAAGTGAAGCACTGAGCTTACCTACTGTCAGAGACTGGACCTTAGAAGATAGCTCACAAGAACTTTGGAAATAATTTTTTATATATATTAATAATATATATATAAATATCTATATAGTTGTGGTACAGTCTAAAAGCAATCTTGTTTCCTTGATCTGAAAGTTTGGCTATTAGCTTGTTTTTGCACTTTAAGGCAGCATGAACATTTCACTAATTTAGCACTCTGAGAAAATGAACTTTAGAAGTAATATGACAATAAACTACAGAGGATTTTTATTTTGCCCCTCTTTTTGGAATATAAGCCAGTAAATACTTCGCTGTTAAAAGGAAATCTCAAATTGTAAAAAGATTTTACATTTCTTTATTCTCTTCCACCCCTCAAACACTGCATTATTTTAAGACCCAAATGTTTTTCATTATTTTAAAAATATGAATGTAGAAATCCCCTTCAGTTTTATTAGTTCCTTTACATTTCTAAAATTGTATGAGTCCTTTCTAGCTGTTGGAAACCTGAATGCTTTTAGACCCAAATGGAAAATTTCTGAAATGCTGGATTATCTATTTTTAAACAAGCAGTTGACTTAAAACTTATTATGGCAACTTCTGGATTTCTGACAGTTCCCACTGGAAAAAATAATTTTGAAAGTACACTGGGATCACTGGGACTCTGTTCAGTCTGTGAAGGTTTGCTTGGGATGAAAAAGGATATTGCAGCTTCAGCAGTGATGAACTGTGTGTTTAAAAATGTGAATTACTGTTATTGTATACTGTAATTGATTACATGGGCTGGGGGGGGTGTCAAAGAACTTGGCAGGTTGTGTTGATGCTCTTAGTTGAGTTTTGAAAAGTAAATATTAACGCTACAGAAATGCATGAGTTTCAGTATATTTTTGTCTTTGTTTGCATTGTATAACTTTAATGAGGTGAGTTTAAAATTATTTAATTTCCTTAGGAAAAAACACCACTGAAAAAAACTGGTGTTATGAAGAACATAAATGCACTGTTTTTATTTTATATAATTTAAATTTACTTTCCCACTGTCTTTAAGTTGAATAAAACTTAAGCTACAAGTTGATAATTTAGCAACATAAGAAGGAAGATATTAATGTTTACAAACCGGCTTAAAGATTTGCATGTGCTGTGTGCATTTATTAAAAGAAAACCTAATTGCACAAAATCCACGCCAGCTCAAACTTTAGATGCATACATTTACCCAGATGAGCATTTTTAGAATTCCTGCTGCACAAATTAACAATAGGTCATTCTTATTCTTCTCTCCCCCCCCCCCCTTCCCCTTTTTGAAAAGATTCTAGGGACTGAAAAAGCCCCAGGCTGAAAGGACTAGAAAGCTTTGATTTGGGGAAGGGGGGGGGGCGGCAGGGTGGCATAGTGGACTATGTGTATCCAAGCAGCAGAGACTGCAGCCTGATGTGTGGTTTTCATGACCAACACACAGGTCAAAAGCATTTTGCACAGTGTTTGTTTTCCTGTCTTGCACTTACAAATAAGGTCTATGGGAGTAGCATGGAAAACGTTTGCTGTTTTTCCTTCTTTTTCTGCTTTTGTTTAAAATTTGATCGCCTTAACTACTGTAAACATAGCCTATTTTTGTGCTTAAGATACTGAATGGAAAACTCCATTGTGTATTGCTGGACTGTTTTGGAAATATTTGGTCAAATGTGTGTGAAGTTGGCTGTACCCTGTAATGGCATTTAAAACAAAAAAAGCTGTGAAAATGGCCTTGGAGCATTATCTTTAGTTACTTGAATAGTTTCTAGGTTTTAAAAATACATTTTTATTAATTTAGAAAAGACAATCAGTGTCTGAGAAAAATGGACTTTCTCTTGGATTTTTTTTTTTGTGGTCCTCATGAGTGATTGCTTATTTTCTTTTATTAGTTTCACATTCTTCTTTTGTTCTAAAACTTAGACTGACATCTAGCTTTGACAATCATAGTATGTTTTATTTTCCTGAGGGGGGAATAACTTATAATGCTGTTTAGTTTTGTACTATTGGTGTGTTGGTGAATTTTTAAACTGTGTGCTAACTGCAATAAATTATATGAACTGAGAAATCAATTGCCTTGTCTTTTTTTTCCCCCACTTTTAAATTATAACTATGGAGTATTTTTTATATTGTGTAACTTTATTACTTTTGTACAGACTTCTATTGCTAACTGTGTATGGAATATGTTTTCGGTATGCTTTTGAGCACTCTGTTGCTAACATGCATATATATTTACCTCTCACTTAACATTTAAAAAATTAAATGCTTGTGATTTGAAAGCATTCATCTGTGTGTAGCGCTCTATCATTCTGTAGCGGGGAAAAATATATTTTCTTCAGAGACCTGTGTAGAAACATCCTATTAACTTCCTAGGGATCGCTAATGTTTCCTTACACTGCAAATCTCTAACAAAACAGAAGTGAATGTTATTCTTATGTTTTAAATTTACCCTAAATAGATCTGTCAGACTTGTTCTTTAGTATTCAAGTTTCTAATAGAAAATTAGAGGAGAAAGGAAAAACTTAATTTGAAGCACTGCTTGACTATAAACTGGCATCCTAGGCAATAGAATTATTAGGCATTTAAAATGTCCTGTATTCCAAAATATTGGCTGTACTCCAATCTACTCTGGGTTACTAAAAGAAAATAGTAATCATCCCTCATCTGTCTGGTCTGTCTGTAAATTTCACTTACTGTACAAACCAGGTTATTTTACAAATGCCTGGGATCCCTCTGTCCCTGAACTATTGATTCTTGTAACAGGGTAGTCCTGAAGTGCGTTTCCAAATCTGTCCTATCCTGCTCTGAATAGAACTATGACTGTAAAGTCTAGTGGGAATGTGAGGGTAGAACTGTGGAGTCTGGAACAGGAAAAGGTGAGAATTTGAGAAAAATCTTGTGAAGTAAAAGAAAAGATTCATTAGCACCATCATTTAAACAGGTTTAGCTTCCATATAGACTTGACTAAGTGAGTTTCATCACCTAATATACAGAAATATTTTGTAGATAAATACCTGAACCGTGCAAATTTCTGCATCCAGAGTAACTTATACTGCGCTGTAAGGATCTTTCCACAATCATTTTCATTAAATCTCTTACTAAAGTCTCAAGAGCATTATTGTTCTTTGTGGTCTATGTATTAATAAAGTGAAGTATTTCAAGCTAATTCCTCATGAATTCTTAATGTTAAATTTAGAAATGTAAACAGCTGTTAAATATATACAAAGCCTGCTTAGCAGCAAATTCTTACTACGGTCATAACTTCCAAATTATATAATCTTAATACTTGGTTAAATAATATAAGAGAGTGGTGAAAGGGAAGGTTAATATTACAGCTATTAGGTTTGAAATCCACATAACTGATTAGCATTAGATGTGGTTTAGGATAGGCTTGCCATATGTTCCCAAGGGCCACGGGATTTTAAGAGCAGAGGATTCACAAATCCAGCAATACTTCGTTTAGAGTCTTTGAAAGGGAATTCTTGACCAATACAGTAACTTTAATCATAACTTCACCCCTAAAGATAAAAGCACTTGGTAAGAACATGCTTCATCGTTTTGGCTTGTAGTTAGTTGGTGTGTGTAAATATACCACGCGTGCTTAATCATAGCCACTGAATTGCTACTTCTTGAAAAGAGGATGCAAGTACACTTGTATCTTTCATCTCTCCATAGATTTAAAGAAGTGACATCTGAATACGTTGTAACTATTTTTTTACATGGTCTCTAAATTTTAAGCTTGAGAGAATCTATTCTAGATAGCTTTGGAAGTGTTGCTTGCAGAAATCAAAACACTTGTGCACTCATCTGCCTATTATGGTCTAATACTGGTTGATAAACTGGAATTTCTGTCTCTGTGTCTATTATGGTAGTCTTATGGGTTCAATAGTCTTTTCTGACCAATGATGGTCATTGGTATTGAAGAGGGAATGCCTCTGTGATCTAAAACCACACCGGGTTTGCCTCTGTGATCTAAAACCACACCACACATAATTGCATTTTTAAACTAGTCCCCCTGATGGTGAATTAGCTCTTAATTTGACAGTATTAAAACTCTATTGAAAGCTTATGGCTTCAATTATTATAATGCTAATGTAGCTTAATATGATATATTTGATAAAATAATTTTTAAATATTTACTTGAGAATGTATATTACTCTTATAGGCCTTCTGTTAGCACAAAATTATTTTCACCTGAAACATGTAAATTTAAGATTGAAATGGCTCAGAATTTAAAACAAAATATAACTTGTCTTTCAGCAAAGGAATCTGCATTATTTACCCCATTCTATAAAGGGGCACGGAGAACATCTAATTGATGTTTCACAGTCCTGCTGAACACTGATGTAAGACCATGCATATTTTCAAAATCTAAATTAACCTTTTATTTGTAACATAAAATAATTTTTTTTAGCAGCTTGTCATTTTTTCCAGCAGTTGCACTTGTTAACCTGTTTGGGGAGCATGTTGAGGTTTTCTTCTCTTCATAAACTATCCTACCTGTTTTACCTGTAAGGCTGATTGATAACGTGACCTATTAGAAATACTTGGGTTCAGATAACATTTTTTTAAAAATTAAAATGAATCCCTTCTATGATAATCATTCAAGCATTCTAACTTTTTAAATGGACTCATCAAACCTAACTTTAAAAATAGTATTTCTTTGGTTAGTGCAGAAACCTACCCACAACGCTTTCTGAAAGCTACCTATACTCTGGTATGTCACTGAATTTTTTACAGTGTTAATGTATAGTGTTGGACGCATTTGAATTATATAGTAGAGGATTTGATTTTTAAAAATTGCATTTAAGCTCTGCAAATATTGAGAGAATATAAACTATAATTTTTTAAACCATTGTAAGTATGCTTCAAGCCTGTAAATGGTCTAAAAATATTGTGTAATAGTTTTAAACTGTTTGCATGCTTGAGGTGTGTACAATCTTACATTATTTTTACAGGTTTGAAGTGAATTTATTACATGATTGATGGAAAATTGTTATAAAAATTTCTAGTGTAGATGTACTCTTCAAACTTGGGGGCACTGCTAACTTTTGTGGTTTCATTTTTAGATTTTTTAATTCCAAACCAGTGTTCATAATTTTTCTTATTGCAAATATTTAGTGTGGTGTAGTTTATGCCAGAGAATAAATCTATAAATTATGCCAAGTACTTACATATATGGTAGCTTTGACTTTTTTTTTTTAAAGCAGCAAACACTAATGAATTTTTCTTTTTTAAAGAAGAGAAACCAAAAAAACTAACATTTTAGACTTCCTAATAATGCTTTATCTTAGATATCACAATTTAATTTTTGCGGCATTTCAACTTTCAATGTCAAGTTAAATTAGATAATTTAAATAGTGTTAATCGGATTTTTAAAATTTTAATTTATGCTCAGTAAAGTAGGGTTTTTTCAGAATCCCATTTGTACAAATTCCTTTGGGTAAAACTAAGGTGGTAATACATTGTCGCCAAATAAAAACAGTCTTATGAAAAAATGCTGCATGTTCAAACCCTAGAGCTAGACACTCATTCTAGTGTGATAAAATCCAGATAAACCTTTTACAGGGTCTTAACTGATGACAGATTATGTGTTTTCAGAAAGATTATCCTTTTTTATTATTGTGGGTTAAAAATGCATTACTGACTTCTTAAAAAATCTAAATATTTTCTAAACTGATAATACAGAAGCGTGTCCTATGTCTGTCAAAACCTTGGGGTACCAAGGAAAAACAAGTTTGAGACATCTCTGTAAAACAAAGCAGTAATAAGGCAAACTATGATGTGGGTTTAACTGACACATAGTGACTGTAAATACTAGATACATATTTCAAATTACATGTTTTCAGAAATAGGAATTGTCTTTCAGCCACGCTGTTTGTCTTCATAGAATTCCGCAATTTGTTTAATTCTAGAGTAGTATAATTCAAATATATTGTATGCTGCTAAATTTAAGAATGATTGATTTTTAATTTACTTTCAATTGTCTTTCATTATAAATCAGCCACATCACTAGTAGGAAGCATTATTAAAATATTGCAGATTTTACACTGAAATTTAATTCTCTGATTCATATATTATAGATAACATTAAGCATGTTTGTTTTTGGGAGTCAAAAGGAGCTCATTTGAGTGAAAAATTTTACAATAGTCGCACAGATCTTGATGCATCTTCTATCTGTAATAGCAGAGTTTTTATGATTTTTTTATCATGGAAAACTTCACACACCTTACTTTTTAAGGTTGTATAATCTGTCCATAACATCTTACTCTGAAATATAGTGTACGAAGTCTTGACCTGGAAGTGAAGTTGTTATTCTATTTGAGGTTTTGAGAAGCCTCTGACTGGCTGACTGCTGCCAAATATATATATATATATATATATATATATATATATATATATATATATAAAAATATGCTGGTTAGTTTTTAGAATATTTTAATGTACTCAAGTGGTTTTGTATTTCTTAAATGGAAAGTTTTCATTCTTATTGTATTTTGGTGGGGAATTTTTGTTTAGAAACAGCAGTGCATTTGCATCAAATTGGAGGGGTTTTAGAACACACATTTTGTGCTCCTATGTGACAGCCAGATTGACATGATATTCTGTAATGGTTGCTTGCAGTTGTTGCGGTCCCTGGAGGTAATCTGTGTACTAAAAAGGGTTTTTATTATATGTACAGTACATGCAAAAATATGGATTTTCACAGTAAATCTTTAATCATTAGAGTCCAGTGCATGAAACCCTTTTTAAATTAGTAAAATATTTTGAGTAAATTATATAGATAACATGACTTCATGTCAATTTTTTAAAAATTCTCTCTAGAAGTGTTGCAGAGATACTATAATAGGGGCATTAAAATTACTTATAAAAACGTTAAACAGCTTTGTGCTCACTGTATAATTGATATTTGGGTGAATTTAAAAAAAAAAAAAGCCTTTCACAACTGTCCTAAAAGTGTAGTTTTCTGAATTTCTGTTTACAGCTATTTGAAATATAAAACAGCCTTAATTTTAAATTTCTGGCTTATTTTTTTCCAATTTCTTTCAATTTTAGCACTAAACATACTTTTTATACATTTTTGGTTTTGATCCCAAATGTGCATTTACACTTTTAAATATGCACTTATTCTATAAATATGATTTCCTTGGGACTGCTTGAAGTTTATCATGTAAATTAGATGTGATTTATGTTTAAATATATTTGCCAGATCATAATGCTTCCTAAGGATTCATGTTAAGGTAATTTTGGAAATGCATACTGATATGGAATGTGTAGTTAAAATCTTTATGAAATATTTTTTGTGTATAGGCAGCAGCTACTGTGACTTCATATTTTTAGCTATTTTCCTCTGGTTTAAAAAAAGCCCAACCTAGTTGGCATTGTGTATCCAGTATCTTACTTTAATTCCTAGATTTTTCAGGCATCACACATACATAAAATATTGAAAATACCATAACCTTATTAATCTTCCAATATTTATAAATGGCTAAACTGACTTTGAGAACTAATATACTAAGTTTCAAACAGGAGGGAATCTTTAGACCATTTTAAAATATCTGGGACAAATTTATATTCGTATGTCCTTACATTAACGTTAGGGGTATGTATCAGTGCAACTGTAATGCTTAGCTTCTTGGACAGTTAGGCTAAATGCTGGATAGTTAGGTCCATATACCCACAGCAGATGCTGAGTAACTCCTTGCAGGTTGCCTTAAGGATTTTCTTAATGCTAGTTTTCACTGCAAATAGATTAATCTCCCTATAGATAATGGATAGTGCTTACAATGGCTACATGTTTCTAAACTGGGTAGATTACAATACAAAACTTTACTACCCTTTTTTATTAGTTTGGTAGAAAGCAAAATCAGGAAAGGTATTTCCTTATTTTAAGGAATGAAAAGTTCATTAATCTTTTGTAGTTTTTTAAAGGCAAAAATTATATGAAATTATATTTTAGTCTTAGGAAATATTGATTGGTAGTCTCAATATTTGAAGTTCTTATCCTGAATTTGTGTAAAATATGGATGAATTTTAGACATGTTAGTGGAGAGGCCTGTTCAGACCTATCCTCAATAGTTCAAAATGGGACTAAATTAGGAAGTATAAAACTTTTAACCTGCATACTAATTATAAATATTCCCTTGTATCCTTTTTTTTCTTAGCATGTAACTTGGGGAGTTGGATTTGGGAGGAGAGGGTGGTGTTACCGTATCATGTAGAAATTACTCTATGGCTTTTTTGATATTTCAACTGAGCATTGTTTTATTTGAGTGATGGTTCAAGGCAAGTACTAGAGTGATTTGTGTGTGTAAACTGAAAAGCTCACTGTCATTTTACAAGTATGGCTTCTAAAGATGAATATCTTGTAGTGAAAAATATGTTAATCAAAAAAATGACAGCAGGTTTGTAGGCATGTCTGTTGTGGGATGATTTAAAATGACTGAAGTGATTCTGCCTGGAAATGAATCAGATAACATTCTGATAATGTACAGTGGTTCAAACCTACAATTGTTAAAATAGCCATACTTGTTCACACATAGTAAACAATGAAGATGTAAATATTCCTAACCTCCCTCAACTGCAGCACTTATAAACTTTACAAACATAATCACTGGCTTTAAAAATATTATATTCTGAACTAATTGTACAACTAAAGTTTAGTACAATGGGATCCTTGACTAGCGGCTCCTCAGTGCTACAGTAATACAAATAATTTCTAATACACAGTAAATTAAGGGCTTGATTCTGCAACACTTATTTATGTGGATTGTTAGCATGAGAAGAGTTGTAGCATTTGAGACCGAACTGACTTGAGCTGCATTTGTTTAACTAGTAAGATGTACAGTAGACAAATAGTGCTGTTCCTCATTTCCCTTTTCCTCTGTTTAAGAAACATATTCAGAACTCCCTCACTCTTGGAGCACTGCCACTTACTGTACTTGTACAGCAGTATATCATAGAGGCATTTTCCCTAAAAATCTTCACGGGCTAACGGACATCTTAGCACCAAGACTGCTTGAATTAAAAGTAAGTAGTTCTGTCAATAAAACATAGTTTTGTGTAGCCACACTGATAGTGTCAAATCAGGGCATAAATATCAGATGTCAGAATCTAGAACAGAGATGATGACTTTTAGAGACCTCAGCTTATATGCATTTGGAAGATGATACTAACATTTGGTATCACAGGCTCACCTTCTGAAACACTTGTTACCTGCTTTTATGTAGAGGAAGTGCAATCCATGCTTTGGCTCCCATCCAAAGTGACCCAGTTTGATGGGGAGGAGGATGAAAGAGAATGCTGTAGTTAGAGGTCAATGCTTTTAAATAAAGGAAAAAATAAACACATTAAAGCATGAGGAACATTTATAGAAAGATTGGAGAGAAAACAGATGTGAATGAAGAAAAGATGCATCAGGATATAGAAATGGGAAGTAGGAAGAGAAAAGAAAACTAGTGTTTTCTTCATGTAACAGTTTACTCTGATTTAGTACAAAAAGCATTCAGAATTTTTTTCCCAGAGTTGAGAGGGAAGTGTAGGTATTCCCCATTACCCACTTTGGTTTCCTATTAGATGCTGTCTGTCACCACCCACCCTGTGGTTTTAGGAAAGTGTTAACTTTTCAAAGTATCTTTCTTTTAAGTGCGGGGTAGCATATTGCTCTAAAATGGAAAACCTCAGCCCTATTCCTCCATGAAATATTAAGCACTTTCATCCTTTGATCTCAAAAGTGTTTTACAAAGGAGGGTAAGTATCATTATCCCCATTTTATGGACATCTGAGGCACAAATGAAGTGTCTTTTCCCCCAAGGTCCTCTCTAGAACCTGGGACTAGAACTCAGGTCTCCTGTGACTCCTAGTTCTCTGCGTTAGCCACTGGACTGTAGCAGCAGCCCAATGGCTGAGAAAGCTAGAAAAAGATGCAATGCTTTGAAAACCAATGAGTAATGAAATCATTGAAGAAGGATTAGTAAAACTTGAAGCTAAAGCTGTGTTTGTCCTATGGTTAGGTAAAGAGGATTTGCTATGTCCCAGTCTTCTGTTTGTTTTATGTTTTGCCCTCCATCAACCAGACCTTATACTTATAGTGTTTGGTGCTTGCTTTTATATGTGGTTCTTGGCCTTTCTACTGCAGGCTGACTTGAGTTGAATGTGCTTTAAAAATGGTTTGGGGGAAGTGGAAAATAATTTTGAAATCAGATGGATAGCTCCAGAAGCACTTAGTTCAAATAAAAGTGAAAGTTGTGATTTCTTGAGCTATGCAGACCAGGACCTCTGGGCAGGATTTTCAATGCCTAAAGATAGGCAACAAGCTGGATTTTCAAAAGCACCAAAGCAGGTTAAGTGCCTAACTCCCTATTTTTTAAAATCCCACTCTAGATAGCTATGTTTAAGCTCCTAAATACCCCTGAAAATCTTCCTCTGTGTTCACCTTTGTAATTACAAAGGTGAAGAAAGGGCTCAAATCGGCAATATTTTTACAACTCAGTTTTATAGTGGTTAATGCTGTGTATATCACCTCATCATCCCCTACTGAGAGGTAGCTGGCACTGGGTGGGAATAGAAACACCAGTGAACTAATTAACCTCCCTCTCCCCCGACACACTCACCCAACCCATTTGTACTATGCTGGGGAAGATGTGCAGCACGGCATTACACGAAGCACGATCTGTTGGAAAGGGCTACAACATGTGGAAATGTGCAGCAGTTTTTTCCGTGCCCTTTGCCATTTGAGTCAAAGCCTGGATCTTCCACCCATATTTAGCTGACGACCTCTCCCTGCCTAAAATCCATGCTGATTGTAGGATCATAGCCTTAGTTAGTTTAGTCTAAGGTAGTGAATATAGTACTTTGACTCTCCTAATTTGTTCCATCATCTCAAACCATACCCATTTTCTGGAGCTTGTATGCTTTGTGCATGGGACCATTTTTTGTGCTATGTGATGCTGCAATAACACGCCAGTGAGGTGGTTTGAGATTGTTTCACACAATTTGAAAATAGGTTTTGTGTTGCTGCACTCTTTAGTGCACAAGGCATGCGAGCATGTGATCCTAGATGTGTCAAAAATCTTGCTGGCATAGACTCCTTCTGGAAACAAAAATAAAAATGTGGGATTCTAAGTGAAACCACCACAAAAGCCAGAGCAGACTCCAAAATAATGTTGTTGTTTTTTGGGAGGGGAGGGGGGGAAAAGGGATGTAACTATTCCTTTAAAACAGTGTTTTCATTAGGGCCCTGTCTAAAGAATTGCAGAGGGAAATCTGTCAAAACTAAGACAATTGGAAGATGCTGTACCCGCTGAATAAGGAAGGGCACTTGGAAGAAATGCATACATCAAGTGTTAAACCTTGTGAGTTATGTATGATATGGGGCAAAGTTTTAACTAGTACTGCATAGAGAAAACTCTTGAAACTCAGCTTGTGAACAGAGGCCTATTTTTATTATAAATACTTCAAATAATTAAGACTGTACAGCAGAACAATTAAGATAGGTACAGAAATGAAAGATATTGGGAAATGGTTTGGGCTTCTTTGAAAAATGTTGAGGTTTGGGAGGAAAAACTGATATATTTTGATTCAGAAGGGCCACCATGGTGCTTCATTGGAATTGTAGTTCAGGTGTCTCACTCCTGTTCTCTCTAAGCTGGGCTCTCTGTTAGAAAGGGCCGGCTCCAGGCACCAGCCTCGCAAGCAGGTGCTTGGGGCGGCCTCTCCGGAGGGGGGCGGCACGTCCAGGTATTCGGCGGCAATTCGGTGGATGGTCCCTCACTCCCGCTCAGAGCGAAGGACCTCCCGCCAAATTGACGCCGCAGATCGTGATCGCGGCTTTTTTTTTTTTTTGGGGGGGGGGCTGCTTGGGGCGGCCAATACCCTGGAGCCGGCCCTGCTGTTAGACTACTTTTCTCAAGATGCATCACAGTCTCCCCTCTTGCTGGAGGGAGTGGGTTTATCATAGGAGATGGTTTAGTTGGGTAGCCTGGCTCATAGATGAGAATGGGAGCATAAGGTACCATGGCAGCATTTCAGAATTTGAACTATTTTAGTTTTCATCCAAAGATCAAAAGTTTTTGTTTTCCAGGTACTTGGGCTTTTGATGAAAAAACAAATGTTGCAGCAGAAACCACAAACTTTTAGTAAAAATGTCATTTAATTGAAAACTCAGTTTTTTGTCAGACAGTTTTGATGGAAACGTTTCAACCAGTCCTAATAAACTTAAGCAGCCACATGATCTGATTTATGTAACTTCCCCTGTTCTTACCCCATTGTTCTTTGCTGCTGCTCGTTGTGTCTAATTTAACATTGAGGCCCTGTGATGCTGCAAACAGTTATGCACAGGAGTATCGCCAATCATGTGAGTAGTCATATCAGAGTAAATGGGACTACCTACTCACATGAATCAATTTACTCAGGTGTGTGGTTTCAAGATTAGGACCTTAGATTGTAAAGTCTTTGGAGAGAGGAACTAGTCTTTTATTCCTTTTGTACTATTCGTCTGTAAAGCACCTAGCATGTATTTGGGTACTGTTACATAATGATCTCTGTGAGATTTCAGGCTCCTGCCATCCATCCTCTTTGGGTCTTTGTACACATTTCTGTGAGGCAACCAATTTCACAAAAACATCAGAACCGTAATCTGTTTTCCTCTCTTCTTTGTTGCTTAATGGATGACTCAACCTTCTTTTGTGATTACATCGCTTTAATTTGTAGTTTTTAGGATAGTGATCATTCCTCTTGTTATTTATTTTTGGTTAAATATTCTTCTTTGTTGATTATTTAATAGTTTGTTTGGGTAAAGTTTAAAAAAAAATCAGCTTGGTGCCATAGATTGAGTCCAAAAGAAATTAGCTGCTCCATTGCACATATTGGAGTGGAGAGTTTACTGAGAACTCAGTCCTGCTAATAGACTGGCAGTCTTATAAAAGGGTTTAAAGATTCCGTATAACTATATTCTGCATCAGTTTTAAAGGAACTCTCCATTTTATATGAAGAGGGTTTTGTGCTTTGAAACACTGACGGAAGTTTTCACTTACATTTATACATGTAATTTTAAACTACAAATTTTGGTGGGGGGGAGGGGTTTGCTTCCTCTTCCTTCACCCCTTTTTTCCCCCATGGTGTTTGTAGGGGAAACAGGGTTGGAGACTACATCAGATTACTTTAGTGCCTATTATGACCTAGGCGTGGCCAAGGAGTCTGTGAATAAGGCTTGCCCTCAATGCACAGTATTAATAAACACTTTCAATCAGCTGTCAAGTGCCACTAAGGAAGGAACAAATAGTTTTAGGAGAAAAAATGAAGGGGAGATGGTTA
The DNA here is from genome assembly GCF_013100865.1 of Trachemys scripta elegans. Lineage (NCBI taxonomy): Eukaryota > Metazoa > Chordata > Testudines > Emydidae > Trachemys > Trachemys scripta. The sequence goes on along the minus strand of NC_048300.1, from coordinate 68,217,278 downwards.
AATTTAAACAGAAAAAAAAATCACTGAAGCATAATTATGTTAATCATTGTAGATGATACAATTTTTCAATAACTGTGTTTAAAACTTGGTGTCCTAGCTCACAAAGGATATTTTGCTGGCCTGCTCTATTGGATCATAGTTTAATTGGAATACAGCTGAAATAAGAAATTAAATATTTCTCGACAAAAAGGTAATGTTGATGTAAGGTTTCTTTTTAAAGTATTAATTGCAAACGAGGAAGGATTCCTATTTTGGGGAAGCTAGCTTTCAGGGATTTACTGCTACTAACTGTAAATATAAAGGAAAATGTACAAAGCATATGAGGTACTGTAAATCATAATGAACTGAGAATGGGGTAATAGATGACATTTTAAAAACTGAAAATTTAAAATATTAAGTATTGTTTGATTCCTGGGATAAAGTTATGTGATGCATAGCACCATCTAGTCTGTCTGGACCAATGTAGGTTTTTTTTTTTTTTTTTTGTAAAACATTACTTCTTGGCAAACTAACTATGCAAATGCCAGAATACACTAAAACCACATTTAATTGGACCCACTTGCCAACTTCTTGAACACAGCTTGGATTATTTCACTGGAGGCTGCTTCTGTTAAAAGATGGGGGAGGAGGAAGTGGCATATTGACAAGGCTTCAGATTTTTTTTTTCCCCACTAGCAGTACAGTTCTGCTATGAGCCAAGTTTGGAAGTATTTTACTATGTTTAATAATAATTATTATTAAAAATATTGTAAACATATGCATTTAAGTGAAATGCAATGAGTAAAATCATGTCATGAATTTAGCTTTGGATTAATTTTCACTTTTCTTTTTTAGTGTAGCTGCCTTCCACAATAACAGAAGCCCTACAGAACTATGTAACATATTTAAAGAGAGGGGACATGTATCACTTTTGAGGGATAAATGAGCTAATAGCCTAAAAATATTTTCTTATTTGTGAAATTCCCATCTCTGCCTAGCAGTCAATTATAAAACATAAAGGATTAAAATTAGAGGATTTAAGGTTCTCTCAGAAAATCCAAACATGGATATTGGATGCTGTATTTATGCTATATTATCTCAGTGAGAAATAGAAACCACCAAAAGTTACTTCTGTAATTATATCAATACTGTGAACAATTAAATACAAGTTTAATTCCATTTATGACATCCCCTTTCTTTGTTGTACAGCTTAGATCCTAACATTTTTAGGATAGGGACTGTCTTTGTTCTGCTTGTACAGAATCTACCAGAAAGGGGTCCTTCCTGGTCCATGACTAGGGCTCCTAGGTGCATCAGTAAGACTAATAATGAGGATGGCAATAAATTCCTGGGCGATAGCCAGAGACAAAATGAATTTACTTAAACTGTAAGCTCTTTGGGGCTTTTTGTTATGTGTTTGGACAGCGCCTAGCATGTCCTAGCACTTACAACTAATTATCGAGTACTAGTATCCTTTTGGCCTCTGTGAATAGTCATCCCTAACCCATGAAAACAATGTCCAAACCGTTGTCATGTTTCTAATGTGTAAGTGCAGGTTCAACCTGGGTTCTTTCTCTTGAGCCACTAGCCTATTTGTTTGTGAACCTTAACAAAGGTGCCATCCCAACTGGGCCTCATGGCGCATGTGATTGTTTGCATTGAACTTAACACACTAGGTACAACCTTATGATTTTCTCACATTCCAACTTGAGTTGCTTAGCAATTGTGCAGCACTCTGTTATGAGCATGACTTTTTCTGTTTTTGTGCTGCTTCTCCATTGTGATGTTTTGTCCTGCAGTAGCAGAATAATAGTTTGCAGTGAGAAGCAAGGAAAGAAAACATTTATTTGTACATGCTATGCAGTGTGTTGTCTGAAATTTCTCTCTATTCTCCCATAATATTTCAGTGTCAGTCTTAATTTTATGAAAGTGTTCCCCATTTGATGACTTCATGTTGTTTTTATCATTTGAAATTTGCTGCAGCATGTTGGATGTGTAAAGGTTACTTAAGGACATCAGCACAGCATTCCTTGAAGCACTGAGCATGCAGTCATTGGACGATTCAGCCACACCTGCCCTACCACATTTCAATGTCATTTGTCATCTATAACCTCTTAAATGTCACTTTCTCAAAAGCCTAAAACGTTTTCACTATCAACAAGGATCTGGAAAAATAATCTTGAATAACAGTGTCACTAATTAGGGATGAAGTGTCACTTAGATAGTAAACATCTATTTTCAGGTACTTAGTTTTTTTTTTTTTCCAGAAGCTTCTAATTGGGCTCATGTTCTTCACCCATGTTTCTTATTAACCCAAAGCAAACTTTCTAGAGGAAATTTTTGTTGTAGAGGTTTGTGAGTCAGAGAAGGGAAGAGGAATTTCTTCAGCTTTAGAAAAAAATTCTGATTCTTTTTTTCTTTTCCACATGAATAACTGAAGTGGTGTGTATTTAAAACTTGCTTAGATCTGAACTCTGACCATCTCAAGTAGTTCGGGGTGTACAAATCTGAGATTTCGGTTTAGCCCATTATGAACACAAAGGCCATTTTCAAAATTCAGATCAGGGTGCAGAAGATTTTTAACATCCATAAAAATCAACAGTGTTTGGATTCAGGGTCTTGATAGGGCCCTATTGCATCCCATTATCATAGTTTATAAGCACCTCACAATCTGTAATGTTTATCCTCACTACATCCCTGTGAGGCCTTCTAAATACTATCGTCTCCATTTTATAGGGATCTGACATATCCAGGCCTGGTCTACGCTTTAATTTTTTTTTTATGCTGGCATGGCTATATTGGTTGGAAGTGTGTGTGTGTGTGTGTGTGTGTGTGTGTGTGGAGGGGAGGGGCGGGGCGGGAGGGAGAATCACACCTCTAGCCAACTTAGTTTTGCTAGCAAAAGCCCTGGTGTAGATACAGGTATACTGGTCAAAAAGCCCTTTTGCCAATAAGCTCATTTAGTTCACAGATCTGGTATAAGCTATACTAGCAAAAACATTCCTTTGGTGATATAAGCTGTCTCCACCAGGAAGTTTTGATGGTATAACTATAGTGGCAAACCCATTCTAGAGTAGACCAGGCCAGGGAGACCAAATTACTTTTTCCAAGGTCATGCAGGAATTCTGTGGCAGAGCAAGAAATGGATCCTGGTCTCCCGAATCCCAGTCTAGTGTCCTAACCACAGGACCATCCTTCCTCTTCTCAGCTCTGTTAATGTTTGGAAAAATTACATCCAATCTGTGTCTTGTATCTTAATGCTCAATTATCAGTACGAGGGAGGGAGCCGAACCTGCCAACACCAATAGAAAATACCTTTTGGAATGCAAGATTCAACCTGCTCAGTCAAGAGACCACTATAATCCATGCTCTGTAAAAATGAATACCACTTATTTTAATTATTTGTTAAAATTTTTTAAAATAACTTTTCACTTGAGGTGTACACATCATGGTGCTGGAGAGACTGATTATAGGTGGAAAGTTTAAGAGCTAAATATGTATAGGATGGCTAACAGAGGAAGGACATTAGTCAACAAACATTTGAAAGGTATAAACAGCCAAGAGGGAGAGGAATTTAAGGGTATTATAAGGAGGAATTATTTAGGAGTAAGAGGCTCAAGTTACAAAAGACAAACTTTACACTGACTATCTGGATACATTTCCTGAAAGTGAGATCCATAGAATCCAGAATAGAAAGCCCCGTTCCCTGGGACACTTTAAATGTGACTAGGTATGGCTCTATATGTACTATGGAGAACAAGCCTGCATTGGAGAGAGTGATGAACTCTCCATCCCCTCAACCTAGGTCACCTCTTTATGGCTAGAAGATGAAAGATGAGTCCTGAAACCTTTTACTGGTGCAACATGGGGTCATGCTATAAAAAGGCTGAAAACCACTGAATTAGATAACCTGATGGGTTCTGTCCATCTCTAATGTCTGTGATGCTTTTACAAGTGGCACAGTAATCAGTTGGAGTGAAATAGAGCTGGGTGAAATTTTTCACATGAAACTTTTTTGGTGAAAAATGCAGATTCAGCAACAAACTAATATTTCATGAATTTATGTTGATTTTGCCCAATTGTTTCAGTAAAAAAAAATATCAGAAAAAAATGTGAGGTTTTGTTTGGACGCTTTTTGAATGCAACATTTCAATTTTTCTGTTCCAAATGTCTGTATTTGAAAATTTCTTTAGATGTTATTTTAAAAACTAATTGTTTCAGATCAGTAGAAATTAAAACAAAACCTTTTGATTTTTGTCCAAAGAACATTTTTTGACTTTTCAATTAGCTGAAAATACTGAAAAATTTCATTTTTTCATTCTTCTTGCAACTATTTTTTTTTCAATTTTTCTGAATGGTCAGTGAACTGAAAAATCCATCATTTGCCCAGCTCTAATCAGGAGTGGGCCAGTGAAAGGTCTATATAATTCCAATATAAGTGGCATTTGCAAAACTACTTTATGGGTTGGGAACCTGACCTTCAACAGCCAGTCTGATCACTGCTTTCACCCAAGACGTTTTGTAAGTGTTAGCTCCAAATCCCCACTGTAGCTGTCTCTAAGAGTAGCTCCTTCATGTTTTACTGCATATACTGACAGCAGAACACTTCATTCCTGGGGAACAGGTGCACCACAAAGCGCAGCTTTTAGAATGGGGATCTGCCACTAAAGCGACTTAAATAAAGATGTCTTTGCTGCAACAGAAACAGTACGTTTCTGTGGCTGTGTCAGCCGTCTCTGGTACAGCAACTGCAGCACAGGCACTCTCGTAGCCTTAATGGGAGATAGAAAGATGAGTCACTGTGTTCTCTCCTATGGAGTCAATTAATGTTCATTTCTTTGTTTACCTACGTGTACATGTGAAATAAGTCCCTTAGGTTCAGAAATGGGTTTTGTAACTTATGCAAAGGAATGTATAACAATTTCAATGTTAAATCCACCGAGTTTAACAGCAAAATGATGTTGTTCAACCCAAATTCAATCTAAAATATGATTATTCAAGTAGGTTCTGTGTGGCTCACAGAGAGTCATTGATAATAAATTCTTCTGGCCACAGTGTACCCTCGTTGACCCCTACAAATCCCATTATCGTCGTGGGGCTGCACAGGTGTGAATGAGGTCAGAATTTGGTTTTGCAGTTAGAATTTGAGATAACAATTCTCTTTGCTGTGCATAAGCCAGAACAGAATCTAGCTCACTCGCCCCAAGCTGGGTTGGCTTTGCAGTGTTAACAGCCGTAAAAAGCTGTTGTCATTAATTAAGCAGATACGACTTTTAATATGCACAAGGAGCCGATCAGTTGAGTAAGATGGGTGCCATTTTTACTCAGTTGGCTTTCAGAGTAGAATCACACTTTAAAGTAGTGTCTGAATTGACCTACTTCTACTTGCAATCAACATAAAATCATTTGTACAGTAAATGCAAGTAAAGTAATAAGTGGCGGGCCTGGATTGCCCTGATATGCACTATTAATATACACTGTATCAGACTGTCCTAATTAGCAATTGTCGAAAGTTTGTCTAACTTCATGATAAATACCTCTTACATTTCAGGAGCATGACATGCAAGAGGCTAAAATTATTTTAAAAAAATCTTGCAGTGTGATTATGTGCTTCTGCATGGGCAGCAACCAACTTTTGTTGATTTTTAAATGAGCTGTGATATGGGTTAATGGCAAACTGGGTTGCAAACATTGCAGGGGAATATTTGTTTATATTTAAAAAAAATCACAAAAATGCTTTAAGTGTTAGGGTATTTTTTTTAAATATAACTACATTTGAGGCCAAATTTCTCTTGATAGTATTCCTTTAGCACCCATATTACTATTAGAGCTTGTCAAATAGCATTTGTTGAATCAAAATTTGAAGCAGATTTAGAAAAGTGAGTACAGCTTTCAGGAGCTGGGCCACTTCAGTAAAGTGAGATTTCTGTGAATCAATATGTTACAGTAGTCTGATAAATTGAGATTCAGACAAAGATGTTAGAGACATGGAAAGACTTCTATACAATGACAGATGGAAAAGATGAGGACTGTTTAATTTAGAGGGGAGAGCAAGAAATCAGAGCACAATAGCAGTATATAATATAGCAAATGGTACACCAAAGAAAAATTGGATGCTCTAGTTCATTCTATCATAGGCATCTAATGCTATGGAAAGGCCATAATACATTTTTTATATATATATATATGATGAAAGAAAACTCCTTGTTACAGCATATTTAATTTACCTATGAATCTCCCTGTCAGAAGATACCAATGAGTCAACCGTGTTTAAATGACTAATTCTTTTTTTAATGTATAATGAGATCATCTACAATTACAGTAGAATAAAAAATTAAATGGGACATAAATCCTACTTTAGGACAAAAGCCAACAAATAATTCCTCAGGTTAGGAAGAAACTTCCCCTATGGTCAGATTATTCCAAAACTGTCCAGTACTGGATTCTTGTTCCTTGCATGTTAGCAGGTGCTATTTGTCCCTCTGCCTGAATCAGGATAGTGGATTAGATGGACTGTTGGTCTCAACTATATTCCTAGAAACTACTATTAAATTCTATAATTGTGTCCACCAAATCCTTGTGTTTGGAAACAACCATTTTTAGCTTGGCACAAAGGAAATTGGACGCGGAACTCCTAAAATTCACAGTGCGAGTGGGAGAGGTAGCTAATACCAAGTACAATGTGCTGAAAAGGAACCCTAGGGAGTGAGTGTACACACAATGACAAAGTAACTCCGAAACAACCCTTGTTGCCTGAAGGTTGCATTTGGTGTGTGGCTCTGAAGGGGGCTACAGAAACACAGTGCCAATTACATGATGAACAAAGCTGGTATTTAATTCAGTGGCCACTGGATTGTACTTTCCACGTCAGTTTGGCCACTACCCCTCATCAGCTTTGTGACTGTTACCTGGCCAGTCATGCCGTGCTGTATTGACATTCAAGGAGGTTAGTAGCCAGCGTAGGTCTAGTGCATGAGCTGCTAGTTTCAAATGTTTTTAAACTCCGACTAGCTGCAAGTGACTGAAAAGGTAAGACAATCCTTTCTCCTCCTTGCTTGCAGGAGCTGTGGTAGGACAAATTCTTTTTCTTATGAAAAATGTTATGTGGCAACAAACGTACATTCAGGTACCAAACTGCAGCAAATTTATAAGGTCCCTGCATGTAATCTATATTCTAATTAATACTCTGCATAGTATAATCAACAGAAATCTTCTGGCAGTCATAGTCTGGTTTACAAAATGTTCAGCTGAGAGGTTTTTCGAGCCTCTCCAAAGATCAGGGTAATTAAGCAAAGCTGCTGGAGGGGGTTCCCCTTGCAGCTTCTTTAATACTGGAAAGGGGGAGCAGTGCTTGAAAACCCAGGCAACCTCTGGCATCCTCACTCTGCAGAGGAAGGCTCTTTGGAACAAAAAGGAAAGAATCTTTCCTTTTTTTTCTGCTGCTGTTGAGCTGGTCTCTCTCCCATTGTCTGAGAGCCAGAGCTGCAAGCCTGTCCTGCATCCCTTGTATCTAACATACTGTCTGTTCTACAGCAGATGCAAGGGAGGCAGTGGGACTGTTCAACTTGTGATGAGGCGCTCCAACAACCTCAAAAGTAGATGAGTACAGGTATCTTTATAATAGGCTGTGGGGGAGGAGGAAGGAAGCACTCTGGCCCTGCTTGCTTGTGCTAATTGATAACTTCTGCTGCAGCTATTCACACTTTTAAAAAAAAAATTGCAACAAGTATATTTATTTATAAGCAAAGAATAAAAACCTAACAGCTTCATCAGAGTGTCAAGCTAGAATGAAACTGCATTTAGAATGCTTTATGAAGGCAAAGGCTGCAGTTGCTCAGAGTTGGAAACCATTTACCTGGAAACTTAGATATATTCAGAGAGTTGTAAAAAATGATTTTAAAAATAAAACATTACATTGTTGTGATGCACTGCATGACAGTGGGGCCTCGTGGATAGAGACCTGGGATTCAGGAAACCGGAGGGCCACTGGCCTGCTGGGTGAACTTAACTAATTACTTAACTTCTCTATGCCTCAGTTTTCCTATCTATAAAAAGGGGATAATGATACTTGCCTCCTTTGTAACATGCTTCCAGATTGACTAATGGAAAAGCACTACATAAGAACAAGGTAGTATAAAATTGTATTTGTTACTTGAGCCTAACTCTCAACAGGTTGTTTGGATTTTTTGGTGCCCATGCTGACAAATCAGGTTCATGTTGGCACTATTTGAGCTGCCTTTTTTCTGCTTCCTTTAAGTTTCTTTTGTTGGAGCCCGCCCTGGTGGGAAATGTTGGCTTTTGTTTAACGGGTACATACTGAGAGAGGTTTCTTGTTTTGGAAGAGGGTAGAAAATAAAACAAGAATCCCAAACAAGATATCACTGTGAAAAGCAGAGCTAGCTAGGCTATAGGCTCCAATAAGACCGAGAGAACTGGTTAAGCAAGATGAAACCTGTATGTGTGTAATATATATGAAAGTTCTTGGCCTCAATCACTGTTCCCATCTCTCTCTCTTAGTTGGTTCGCTTAAAAAAAAAAAAAGTGTCTCTCTCTCTCTTCAGACCCAGAAAGTTTCTTTTTGCATTGTAAGAAAACTGGGATCCTTTGTTCTTCCAAATAATCCCCTTGTGTTGAAGTCCAGTTATCCATTAAGGCCCCAGTGCTGCAACTGGCTGTGTGGGAGTGCAGGGGTGCACATGTGTGCAGTCAATTACGGGATCGGGGTGTCCATCTTCTAAAACCAACTTAAGGTTGCCCGATATATAAATTTTTTTGTCCTAGCCTTTGCATGCAAAATCCTCTTTGCTAGCTCCCTGCCTCATTCATAACAATTAATTTTATGTATCCTTAAATAGCATTTTCAAGATGGGCCTTTGTTTATCATAATGACCTCTCTGGAACATCTTTCATGATGCATGTTTAGCTAGGCAAACTTTGCCCCAAAGCCACGAGTGTAAGTTAAAAATAGAGAAATAACATAAAAGGTCAAAAGGTTACTATGCACACAATTCTAAATGGGATATTCAGCCATAGTCTGTCTCTCTCTCTCTCTCTCTCTCTCTCTCTCACACACACACACACACACACACACACACACACACACACACACACACACACACACACACACACACACACACACATATATTCTGTAGACAGCTCTGAAACACTCCAATGTAAAAATTATTGCATGAGTAAGGATGATAAATTATATTCCAACTCTTGGAAAAAAAAATGGAGAGAAGTGTTAAGTGGCTGCTAGAGATGGGCCTGAACCAAAGCCCAGATCCAAACTAACCTGCATTTCAAGCAACACACAGTTCTCTCTCTAGTGAGGACTAACCATCTTTTTTTTTTGAAGGTTCTTTTTATTGTTAAAAATCTTCCTGGTGTAACTCCACCGAAATCAATGGAGTTGTACCAAGGATGACTTTGGCCTATGGTAGCGAAAGCTTTGTTGGTAGTTGCTGTGATATTAGTTAATAAAACTGCACTCGTAGCATCTTGGATTGTTATCTTGTCAGGTCTCATAATCTAAACAGGATTAGGTCTGATCAGGATTTACATGGCAGACTTCCCACAACAATTTACATAGGCGGTGCAGAAGGTGATGTAGGTAAATCAGTAGCTGATCATGAGTCATTACAGAAACAATGTCCGGTTTGTTGTTTGGAGTGGTGAGGTGCTCTCTGTGGGCAGTGTCCTCTCTGAGATATGGGAACAACGCTATGGCCACTTATGGTGATTAAAGATCACATATCTGTTACAAAGGCACTTCACTTTCAGGACATACTCAGAGTCATAATTTTATGACTTACATTTCAGAATTCATGACTCTTGTATTTAAAACTGTGATTGTGTCCACTCTTGACATAATACTTCATTGTAGTTAGTGTCCTTCTTGAAAAATTTCCAGGTGAAGATGGGTGTCCTGCACTATGGCTCTGCACATCTGGTCAACCCAAACTGAGTCTCAGGTAATCTTGGTTCCTTTCTCTTGCTTCTATTAATTTATTTCTTTCTTAGTCCTGCTTTTCTTTTAGGGAATGACCCAGCAATGCACCAATGATAATCCCATTGACTTCCAGCCCGTGCAAAGACTTCAAGGGTCGTCCTTTACACTCCTTTCCAGCTTAGTTTCTTCTCATTTTTCATTCGCCTCTTTTTGTAACTTTTCTAGGTCTCCTAACTCTTTTTCTCTCTTTAACCTCTTGCTCCTTTCCTCTTCCTTCCTTCTCTTCCCTTAGCCTGTATCTTCTCTTTCCTTAGCCTGTCTCTTCATTGTATTCTGACTTTACCACCATTTCGTCTTTGTAGCATATTTCTGTAATAACCTCTGACACACTTCTCTTCATATATCTGAAGAAGAAACCCTTTAAAAAAAAAAAACCTTTACTCAGAAAATTTTTGATTTTCAAGTTGTTAAATCAGTGCAATAATGGGCATGCAATAGAAATCTGGGTCTTTCCACATTTTTACAATATTAAAAATGGTGGACTCCATGATTTTCAGTGGCTGTGATCATTACTTCCTCAGTGTTGGTCACCTATTCCATGGGATAAAAACAGTATATGATGGAATTCTTATATCTTTTATGGACCTATTTTGGTTACTTTGAGCATCAAGTCATAGCAGAACATGTCACTGGATTTGCAGGTGATCCTGATGCTTGTCCTTACCATTTAGGCTGTACACGTAGCAAGACAGCCACAGTCTTGTAGCAAAGAGGCTTACTTCTGTATAGCTTGTTGCTGTTTAATTTCATTAAACAGCAAACCCTTTGTCCTGCTCTAGCTCCTTACTGATTAAAAATGTATATATAATATAAAGTTTGGGTTTTTTAAACACTGGAAAAAAGTCCTAGTTCCTCAGCACTGGAGGTTCTCAAAAAAACGTACTAATTCAGAGGCAAAGAGAATACATTTGTCCAATCAATGAGAGACTTGATATTGTATCTAAAAGAAACTTAGAAACTGTTAGCAAATAATAGTATGCTTGGATATTCCATTCTAATGTTCTAAATATCATCTGCATAATAGGAGTATTTAGTTATTTAGCTCACCTCTAGCTGCTGCTGTTTTTTTTTTTGTGGTTTCACAAATACAATATAATTTAAATATATTTTATGCATAGCACAGTATTAAAGCTGAAAGGTTTGGCCAGTCATAATCAATTGAATGTTTGTGGAATGTGAACACTAAAAGGAATGTGAACACAACCTAACCAAATTCACCTAAATATCTGAATTAATATTTGTAGAACATTTGTTTTGCTATTTTGGCCCAACTCTAGACAGCATAGCTTTCTGATGAATACAACTTTGTCACTAACTGGAAGTAGTAATCTTGCTCTATCCATTAGTTACTGTATATACAGCTTGTATATATAATATTTATATTTTCCCCTAAGTTGTGAAATATATAAAAGTATAATTTCACTAACTGAGAGCTCATCATTCAGATGACAAGGTGCAATCAATAAATCATGCAGCACTTGTGGTTATTCTGCATGTCAACTCATATTTCCATGTCGCTGTCCCGACTGTTACTGAGTGTTTGTGTTGTTGTACCTTTCCACCTCCTCAGCGTTGATTTAGGAGTTATTATTCTGGGCTCATAGTAACTGTAAAAAAAGCAAGTTCCAAGTGTCTCTGCCAAAAGGAGGAAATGAAATGAGCAAGTCAACAGACAATTCCACTTGTCAAACACCACTTGCCTCCATCTATGACTTTGTTAAGGAAACCTGTGTTTGGGCAAGTTGCATGAAGTAAACAGATTGCCTTCTTAGTAGGATAACCTCAGTACCCAGTAAAGAATCTTGGTCCCAGCAGTTGTGGTCCTCAAATGAATGAAATGGAAAAACCAAGGCTACTTTTAAAACTTACAAATTGTAAGCTTCTGAATAATGCATTGCAACATCCAGACTGGCTATGTGGGGGGAGGGGGAAAAAAGTTTTTAATGGACAACCAGACGGATAAGGATGGTATTATAAGAAGAGTTTGACATACCAAAAAAAAAAAAGTACTTGCACACTTTTGAGATTGACTGTCAAATCATTTCACATCTGTACCTAAAGCAAACAGACATAATGCTAACAGCTTGCTACAACTCAAAAATGCCACCCACTAATCAGTCCACCTGTGGAATTATCAGTCCATCTTGCAAGCCGCATACCCGACTGCCAAGAAGCTTGACAAGAAAATGTATATTAAAATGTTGAGTAAGACTGGAAATACAATGTGGTGTAGTATAAACAGAATGCACTTGGTGTGTGGAAAGTGAATATGCCTTTTAATTCAACTTCTGAGTACAGATGATGACCCAACACTGTTTGCTCCTGCCTTTGCCAATTGTGAATGACTAAGATGCTTTACTGACTAGAAGGCATACACACTTCCCCTGTGTGATGGCTTCTCATTCTGTTTTGTAAAATAATTACTTTTTGCATGCAGGGGTAATTAACAATTGCTGGAATATAAGCATTTGCAGGATCATCCTCAGCAAAAATGTACCAAGAAATAAATATTTTCTATGTAATGGATGCACCCTTCACTGTAGGACAAAAATGTTTTATTGAGTGTGTGCATTCCATGAGCATAATTCCTTGAGACTAAATTACACTGGTTACAGCACCAGATAGCCAGGTACTATTTAACATACTGGCAAAATAATCAGTTCACTCTTTTTATCCCCCCCAAAGCCCAAAAAGAATGTAAAACACCAAGACATTAGAGGAGCAAGTTTTCTGGGACTCTGAGATGGGAAAAGAAGGGATGGGGAATGTGCTGCGAAGGGTAATTATTATGTACAACACAGGATCAGACGGTTGTGCAGTCTGTGGTGTTGCAGGAGATACTGTGGAACGATTAGATTCTTTAGATACTATTCTCTATATGTTCCAACCTCCATTTCCACACTGTAGCTGTTTTCTGTATGTGTGAGTACGAAATGCTATTTTAACATCTGTTCTTTTAAGGCTATTTGCTCTGGGAAGGCAGTGTGTTTTGCCATAAATTTAGGTCATTAATTTGTATCTGTTCTTTGTTTATTTAAGAAACAGGACAAAAGGGCAGCTGCTGAAACATTTGGCTGTGCCGAGGGGTAGTGGGCTCAACATGCCTGGGTTCTGCACACGACCAGCTTGAGTTTGTATCTACAGCTACAGGACAGAACTTTATGGAAACACTTTGCCAAGCCATGTGGCGCTCTGCTCTCCTTTGCACCAGTACCCTTTTAATTATCTGATTCAGGGAGGAGGACGTTCTGGAAAAGTGTTGATGGCATAACAGAAACCTAGAAATCTGTATGCAAACAGGTTTTTAAAAAGTGAGTTTATAAGGCAATTATTTTTTACTGCATTGATTTAAGTGCTGCAATTGGCCAGCAAATCTAACACACTCCAAGTAAATATGACCAATATAATTAGGCATTTATAAACAGAAGCACAATAATACCTAGTAAATTGATTGTTAACAGCATTTAATGCTCTTAAATTGGCCACTAAGTGCAGAATAATTTCTAGGGTATTATTGATATTATAAAGCATTACAGAGGTTTTATTTATTATCTTAAATGTAATGGTGTAAATTAGGTGTGTTTGAAAAGGTCATTTTTTTGCTGCATGATTCTGTGACTTCTAACCAATTTAATCAAACCTGATAGAAAATCACGAGTATTTCCAAATATGTTTGTTTCTCATACAACCACATATATTTTAAAATGTAGCACATTAGTATCTCTGCGTGAAACCCAAGCCCCCAATTAAAGTTAAAAACAAATGACCTGATCCAGTAAACACTTAACTCACCATATAGTTCCTACTTATGGGGCAGAGTCTGACACATTTATTCCGACTGAGTAGTGTTTTGTTCCATAAGTGATACCATTGAAACCAAAGAGGCTATTTGTAGCGTAAGGTACTATTCAACATGAGAACAAGTATCAGAATGTTTCTCTACAAGTCCCACTAGGTCTAGTCATACTCCCAATAGGGAGTAGGCAATGGGAATTTTGCAGTTGGTTTCAGTGGAAGCAGGGTTAGGCACATTGACTATAAAGGTTGTATCAGTGGTCCTCAGACCCATTACTAGGCATATTCCATGTATACTTTATAGTCACTAGTCTCTCTAGAAACAACGGTTTAAAGGTGGCTATTGACAGGTTAGATGGTGAAAAATATTTTGTAAGTGGTCTTCAGGATGCCACCTGAGTTTGACAAAGGGTTCCTCTGGCTTTTGCTGGGTCTTTTGAAGGTACACTAAATTTTAAAATTTCAGGGGATTAGCCATCCTTATGGGGGGGTGCATGATAGTTACTGAATCCAAGATCCTTAAAGGTAGTTAGGATCTAAACCCCATGGAAATCAATGGGAGTTAGGTACCTAAATACCACTGAAGATCTGGGCCCAAGTCATGAAATGCTGAAGAACGTGTCATTACAGAAAATCCTAGAGGAACTATATAATAGGTATGAAACAATTAAGGTTTTATAGAAATTGTTCTTAAAACTGATAGAATTTGTATTCTATCGAATACAACCATTCAGCGGTGGCTCCAGGCACCAGTGCTCCAAGCGCGGGGGGCAGCCTGCCGGTCCCTGCGAGGGCAGCAGTCAGGCAGCCTTCAGCACACACAAACTAAATTTTAAAACAAAATAAAAAAAGGAAGAAAAAGAGAAATCCAGTGCTAATTGTAAGGTAATGTATTCTCTGTTATAAAGAATGCCCTGCTGATAAAATCCACTGATAATTCTGAATATATTAGACTTTGAAAACATAAAATGTGAGAATAAGAATATTTATATATGTACTATAGCGATTACTGGTAGTGCTGTATATATTTAAGGTTACCCTGACATTTCATATTACAAGACCCTGTTTTCAGCAAAAAAAAGTTCAGCTATTTCAGAGAATGAAATTGGGGAAAAATACTTTGTTTTGCCGATGTTAAAAAACTCTGACAACCACTTTAAGCACCAGGGGTGGCTCTATGTTTTTTGCTGCCCCAAACACAGCAGTCAGGTGACTTTTGGTGGCGCGCCTGCGGGCGGTCCGCTGGTCATGCAGATTCTGCGGCATGCCTGCGGGAGGTCCGCTGGTGCTGCGCCTTCGGCGTCCCCACCGCCGAAACCGCAGCACCAATGGACCTCCCGCAGGCACGCCGCCGAAGGCAGTCTGACTGCCATCCTCACAGCGACTGGCAGGCCGCCCCCCCGTGGCTTGCCACCCCAGGCATGCGCTTGCTGCGCTGGTACCTGGAGCCGCCCCTGTTAAGCGCTGGTGCCTCTGTTCTTTGGAGTAGGGACTTGAAATTTGGTAAGGGAAACCCTGGTGTTGGGGATGTAACTTTGACTGTTCCTGTGCAAAAGTACCCAAATTTGGCCAAGTTACAAGTCTTTGAAAAATCTGTTTGTACATGCTCAATAAAGATTTGTTAGAGTCGGTCAGCTAAATTCTCTCAAGATTACATCTTTACTGAGTTTGTTTTAGCTCTGGGCTGTAGGGGCTGGCCAAGACTTTCCCTGCAACTGCTGCTGCAGGCCTCTAGAACATAAAAGAAGAAGCCTATGTCTCCAGTACTCTGTGCCCCCCCTGCAGGGCCCAGGCAGTGAGGAAGAGGAGGAACAGGCTGATTCAAATGCATACGTAACAAGAAGTCCTGAGGGAGAGGGCAGTGGAGAGAGTTTACTGGGACAAGGAGAATGGGGGCAACTGCAAATGGAAATGGGAGGGCAGAACTGGGAGGTTGTGGGGTGGGGGAGAGTGGGACTGGCAAGCTGATGGAACTGAAACAAGGTGCCAGGGGGTGGGATGGAAGAGAAACGGCTGAGATGGGGGACAGGCTGAAAGGGATGGGGCAAAAGGGGTCAGATGCCACTTGAGCACAATAGGGGAAGAAGAGTCTTTGCTCACTAGAGAACATTCCCCTTCAGAGCCTGGAATGCAACCCAAGATTCCTGAGTCTCATCATGCCTCTTCTGTCAGCAAATATCTGTGTATCTCTCATCCCTCTCTATTACTGGTCCATACAGAGGATGACAGCCTACTACTTCAATCAGGTATTCTGTTAGCTCAAGTGGCAGAAGTCTTTGCAGTGCAGCTAAAGGTTCCAACCATAGTGATGACAAATGTGGATATCTGAATAGTGTCAGATAATGGAATTTAGGGGGGGAGGGGCGCGGGAGGGTTGCTTTTTTAAAGTCTATGAAACTACATATAGAAACAGTGTAAAAAGAAAATTGAGTGCAAAGTCAAGCACTCAAAAATTAGGACATGCGAGATTTAAGATTACCTGTACAACCTTAATTTGTCCCCCTTGTGCATATGCATTATGATAGTCTTTAATTGCCTGATCATATACTATTTTTTCACAGGAACCTTGCCTCATTCAGTGCACAGGATCTGGTCTGGAGATGAATCTGGGTTATGTAATGAAGAGGACTGTCTGTAGGACTTCCCCTGCCTCATTTGTTGCAGAAGTGTGAAGGCATGCAGTGAATGAAGTAGAAGATTTCAGGAAGAGATAGTATGGTCTCATGGTTATAGCAATCAGATGCTGTCCTGGAGAACTGAATTCTGTCATTGTCTCTGCCACAGAGTTCCTGTGTGATGCTGGGCAAGTCACTTAAACAGTAGAGACAGCTGTTTTATCATGACTCTAATGATTTTGGGGTTTTTTTTTTATGAGAACACAATGAAAGGGGCCAACTCACATTTTTCCCTTACTCAAAGTAGCCACCATTTCCCATTACTGTCATCCATAGAGAGGATGATAGCCTACTACTGTCATGGGGGCTGAAGCCAGCAAAATGACTGCCATTTCTCTACTCTCTGCGTGTGGAAGTGAGGCTGCCCTTAATAAAGTTGGGTGCCACCTTCCAGTGTTTTCAGTGAGATTGAAACGACTCCCAGAGGCAGGCAAAATAGCTGCCACTCTATGGTTTTGGGGGGCTGGCCAGTGCACAGGGCCTGTGAGGAGCAGCAGGCTGTGAAAGATGGATTGGGAGACTGAGGCGGAGCAAGAGGAAGATTTAGGGGTTGTAGAGAAATGGGGGGCAGGAAGGAGGGGTGAGAAGGGAAAGAGGGGAGTGGGGGTTCAGATCACAGACAGCAGGGGAGGGGTGGGATGTGAAGGGGGCTCTGGAGCAGGGGGAGGTAGGACAGGGGTGAGGAGTAGAGTGGAGGAGGGAGCCCAAACCAGTGGGAGGCAGGTGCGGAGTTGTGGGAGGGAGTCCTGCCCAGGAGAAAGTGGCAGGATGGAAAGTTTTGCTTCTTGCAAAAGGCTAAACCAAACCCCTATTATTTTCATGGTGCTATTATTGCTTATATGAATGATTGATATAATCTTAAAGTTCTTTAGTATATAAAACGGCAACTCATCAACCCTAAAACATAAGTTCTGTGTAGGAGTCTGAATCATAATGCATTAATTAGGCCAGTGGTTCTGAAGCTATTTATCATCCAGCCTTTCTTTTATCAAAGGAAATAAACAAGGATGGGAGAGAGAGTCAAGACAGTAATGTGATGGCAGTGGCCCTATTTTAGCGATGAGGAGAGCTCTCCATATGGTAGCCAGGGAGACATGTACATTTCCGTGTGCATTAAATGTTGACTTTGTGACCTAACGTGTTCGTTTTCTCTCACTCTCACATGGGCAGAGAGAGGGTAGTTAAAAGAGAGATTAAAAAACCATCACATCACGTTTTTTAAATGATTTTTGGTGGCTTGACTCATAAATTTTGGTCTCTTGAGGCTGGCAATACTGCTTAAACAGAATTTTCACAGGCGGCCACTAATTGTCTTCCTCATTTTCTGGGTTCCCAACTTGAGACCCTGGGGTCTGATTTGCAGAAATGCTGAGCACTCACAGCTGCAACTGAAGTCAAAGGAAGCTGTGCTTTGAACATAAAAAATGATATGTAATGGTAAGCACTCTGAAAAAATCAGGCTCTAGGTGTCTGAAATTGGGCACCCAAAAATACTGTGCCTCTTTTCCCCATCTGTAATATGTGGATAATACTACTTCCTTACTTCAGTGGGATGTTGTAAAGTTAAATCAATTAATGTGTGTGAAGCACTCAGATACTATAGTGATAAGTGCCATAGAAAAGCCAATGAAGAAATTAATATTTCTGTCTCCAGAGCAAGGTTTGAATACTGTGCCACATGTTCAGGAATAGAGATAAAACAAAATGTTGAAGAGTTGCTTACTCAGTGACCACTGCACTGAATGAGGCAGGGGTCCTGTGAAAAAAATATGTAATATGTGATGAAATTTAATGTGGATAAATGAAAAGTAATGCACATTGGAAAACCTAATCCTAACTATACATATACAATGATGGGGGTCTAAATTAGCTGTTATCACTCAAGAAAGAGATCTTGAAGTCATTGTGGGTAGTTCTCTGAAATCATCCACTCAGTGTGCAGCTGCAGTCAAAAAAGCGAACAGAACATTGGGAATCATCAAGAAAGGAATAGATAAGAAAACAGAAAATATCATATTGCCCCTATATAAATTCATGGTATGCCCACACCTTGAATACTGCATGCAGATGTGGTCGCCCCATCTCAAAAAAGATATATTGGAATTGGAAAAGGTTCAGAAAAGGGCAACAAAATGATTAGGGGTATAGAACGACTTCCGTATGAGGAGAGATTAATAAGACTGGGACTTTTCAGCTTGGAAAAGAGGTGACTAAGGTGGGATATGATAGCAGTCTATAAAATCATGAGTGGTATAGAGAAAGTAAATAAGGAAATGTTATTTACTCCTTCTCATAACACACGTCTACCCCGATATAACGCAACCCGATATAACACGAATTAGGATGTAACGCGGTAAAGCAGTGCTCCAGGGGGGCGGGGCTGCACACTCCGGTGGATCAAAGCAAGTTCGATATAACATGTTTTCACCTATAATGTGGTAAGATTTTTTTGGCTCCCGAGGACAGCGTTATATCGAGGTAGAGGTGTACAAGAACCAAGGGGCCACCAAATGAAATTAATAGGTAGCGGATTTGAAACAAACACAAGAAAGTATTTTTTCATGCAATGCACTGTCAACCTCTGGAACACCTTGCCAGAGGGTGTTGTGAAGGCCAATACTATAACGGGGTTGAAAAGGAAGCTAGATAGATTCATGGAAGATGGGTCCATCAATGGCTATTAGCCAGGATGGGCAGGAGCGGTGTCCCTAGCCTCTGTTTGCCAGAAGCTGGGATTGGGTAACAGGGTATGGATCACTTGATGACCTGTCTGTTCATTCCCTTTGGGGCACCTGCCATTGGCCACTGTTAGAGGACATGATACTGGGCTTGATGGACCTTTGGTCTGACCCAGTATGCTGTTCTTATGATCGTCATACTAAGACTGTATCATGATGCATATGCACAAGGGTGCTGAATTAAGGTTGTGCAAGCAACCTTAATTCTGGAATTTCCTAACTTTTGAATGCTTGACTTTGCAAGCTTAATATTCTTTCAGTGTAGTTTCTTGTGTGTGGTTATATATATATATATATATATATATATATATATATATATATATATATATATATATATATATATATATATATATATACACAGAGAGAGAGAGAGAGAATTACATACTTTATTTGAATTTTTTCCTAAACCATAATTGCCAATACAAGAGAGAAGCTGAATCTTGTACACTATTAAAAAGAAATGATTTAGCAACCTAGCTGTATTAAGTGTTTTCCTGAGCCCAGTGGAGTGGGGGCCCCCAGCTGTGTTTGTTGCTGTGGACAATAGAGCGAATATACCTGCAAGAACCTGTCCCCCTCACCTCATCCCTAAGACGAATGGTAAAGAGAAAATGGAAAGTAAGGGGGGGAAAAAAAGAATGTCTGTAAACACTGAAAGTCAGAACAGTAAGTACTCATCTAGCAGTAATGTAAGATTAAAGCACAAAATATTCAATGAACCTCTGATTATGAGCATCTGCAAGGGGAGAAGGTCAAAGAAAGAATCATTTGATATGTCTTCAAATTCTGCAGAAAAAAACAGTCTAGGTGTTGCAAAGATTGTCTTCCACAGTTACTCCTCAACACTCACAGATGCTGGTGGCCCTTTAATGTGAAAACATAGATTCCCCACTAGATCTTGGGCAGACCAGTTATATGAAAATGTGCATAATAAGTGGCACAAAGTCACCAGAACGCTGTGAAAAGGATAAAATTAGCTTTGTACTCGTCTCACTTTGGATAGCTCTTGCTGAACATATGTTGAGAACTGAAGATCAGCATTTGAAGGTAAATAAGAGCAAAACTTCCTAAGTTCTGCAGATGCATTTTTTGCCTGTTCAGGTGATTTGATGAAACAGAGCAAGAGACACAGTCAGAAAGAGAAAAATGCATGAAAAGGCCAGAAAGACCCATTAAAAATAGGCAGCTATTTGTAATTAAGGCCTGTCAGAATTGTGTATTATTTGGGGAGAGGAGGTAGCAGAAAATGTAGTAGTATTTTCTTAGTGTAATTTTTGCATGGAAAAATCATGTATGTGTTTAAAAACAGTACAACATATTGAAATTTCAGCTATTCTGCCTTTATGACTTAAAGGCTAAATCCTGCAGATTTTGCTCATTCCTTACTCAGGTAGTGTTGCTATGATCTTGTGGATGGAAGGAGGTCTCTTAAAAATCAGTTAAATGCTTTACAGATTAGAACCAGGACTTTGAAGTGGATCCAGAATCCAATGGAAAATGAATGGGGTGCATGGAGTACTCGGTTTATGTGCTTGTCTTGTTCAAGAGGTGGGCTGCTGTGTTGTGTAATAGTCAGAGCTGCTTTGTGGCTTTCACAGTCAGCCCCAGGTAGAATGAGGAACAAGACATGACCTACGCATGGATCACAGTGGCTAGTTCCTCACTCACCAGCAATGTGTGCAATTTTAGGCTTGCTGAAGATGGGGCCAAAAGGCAGTTCACTCTCCTAGCTTAGTATTTGTTTATTTATCACATAGAAGATGGCAAAGAGATCTGCTGGTTAGAGCAGGAGACCTGGCTTCTATTCCTGACTCTGCTGCCTACTCACTGGACAAGTCACTATAAGCACTTTGTGCCTGAGTTTCTCCCTCTGCAAATAGGTATAAGCACTTTGAGACTTCCAGATGAAAGTGCTAAAGCCGCGTAAGGCATTGCTATTTATTTCTTGTAACATACATCCTGGCCTGTGTCATTATAGCACTGGGGGAAAAGACCAAAGTAATATTTATATTCCAATTCTAGTTGCACTTTAGTGACTCCCTTGAAAAGATTTCGTTCAGTTTAAACCTCACTATCCCTTCTCAATCACTGAGATAAATTCAAGTGTCTGGAAAGGTTACTTATTATTTGTCATTGTGTGTACTCAAAATTCAATGTTTCTTTGGCTAGAAAGCTTAAAACTGTCTAGTTTGATACATTTTTAAAGGTAGAAAGGTTATTTAATAGTAATATAAACTGATTTTAATAAACTCTTTGTGTAATCCAGATTGTAAAGCCACTTCTGAAGGGGTGAGATGTTTGGAAAAATATACCATCTGTTTTCTTTTCTGTTAGTGTTCTGAGTTACAGCCAACAACCTCAGGAGATTATGCTGTATTGGATATTTTATTACTATTGTTGTTTAATCAATTTTATTTGTTTGCATGTGATTATATAGACTATGATCCTTTACTCCTTGTATACACACAAGGGCCACTGAAGCCAATGGGAATTCAGGCTGTGTTGGGAATATGAACTTGGGCTGCTAGTTAGTTTATTTTTTAAACTAGTATATTTTTTTCACCATCAAAAGTTCACAACAGGGAAGAAGGAGTGTCAGGTTTCAGTCTCATATGTTCTGTAATTCCGCATTCTGTAGCAATGCCCACGATGCTGGAATAATTTGAAACAAAATGACAATCTTTCCAAGTTTTGTAGAATAAATGCTTAGAATTGATAAGAGTTTTGAAATGCAAATGTCAAAATTCTTTAGAACAGCATGTGATTAATTCTGAAAGCACTGAAAATGTTTGGTGGTGTATATAATTAGAGATGGGGACAGAGATAAAATATCCACAGGTACCAAAGTTAGTTGAGATTCTGGAACCTCAATCTGCAAAACTCGTATTTAAAATGAGCAGAATGAATCATCTAAGAGATTTCTCATCTTGTCATTTAACCAGGGTCCCAGCATTGATTCTCCCCTACAATATTCACCATGTTCATAATCATCTCAGGTAAGGCCCTGATCCTGCAATGAGCTTTGCATGGGCTGAAACCTGTACCTGTGTGGAACCCCACTGAAATGAATGGGATTTAGTACAGGCACAGGGAACTCATTGCAGGATCAGGGCCTTACTGTCTAAATTGCAGTTAGCATTCTGACACTACTACATGGATTGTCACATTCACAATTTTAATATACAGTGTAGAGACCCATTCCTGCAGCTCTTATTATCGTAGTAACTCCATTTAAGTCCATGTGACTCCTCCCATATGTATGGACTGTAGACAGGGACTGTACCAAACCCACCTGAAAACAGGTGTTCTGTTTTCATCTCTCACAATGCAATGTTTATTGCTGACTAATATATTCCACTAAAGTTCAATTTTATGTTTGATGGACTTATGAGTATCTTCGGGGCAAGGAGACCGCTTGATGTGATCTCTAGAGGCCATGCTATTGTGCTGGGAAGGCATGAGTTTCAGTCCCAACCTTTATCTATCATTGCTCACTAAGCTTACGGAGACCAGAAATCCTGTGACTTGCAGCTCTCTTGTGGATGGCTATCCAAGGTGAACTTTTTGTGTCACTCAGGAATGATACCCACTGTCTTATCAAGCAGTATATTTAAGGCCAGTATATAAAGAAAGGGGAGTTTCTATAAGGAGGGGAAATAAAGCCTTCATGAGGATGCAGATTTGGCCCAGATTCCTTGCTGCCCAATACCTGAACCAATTTAATCCATAACAACTAGAAGGCCATTGTCTGGCAATGGTGGGGGCTGCCCAGAAAGTTTAGTGCTGGATTGGTGCAGTGTTAAAGGGAGTGGCCAGAAACAGAGTAAAAAAAACAACAACAAGGGATCACAAGAGGTTCACCATATATGTAGCCATATGTTATTGTTATTGACTCCTATGGGGCTCTATATGGGTGCTTCTGGTTTTAACAAAATATTCCAATAGATCTCTCTACAGCAGCATCTATTCTAAAGAGAATCAATGCTTTCTCTGTAAAGTGATTTGAATAAAAAATGCTATATAAGTGCTAATTTAATATTATTAGCTACAAAAATAGCTTAAATGAATTCTGTTGTAGGCTGAAATGCTTATTCAAAGACTTTTCTGCCATATTCTGCAGTAGGGTATAAGGAGACTCATAACTTGATTTAAAAACAAATATTTTTTAAACAGAAACTCCTGATTTAAAAAAAATAATTTAAAATATGTTTTATAAGGATTGTTCTGCTCTCATGTTATTTATATGGGTATTTTCAGCGGTGGAGGAACTGACCATCTGATTATACAGGGTAACAGTGAAAATGACACATATTGCTGTCAAATGCACAAAATAAGAAAACTGAACAAATAAAGGGAAATACTTTGCTTTTGCTAGCAAAATTAGATGGAGTCATCTTAATTATTACTTGTAACTACAAAAGTACTCATTTTCAAGTTCATGATGACCCTTTAATTCTAGATTTGCATGTTTCTTGTTCTACAAAAGGGGACAGGATTTATCCAAAAAAGGTGCTGTTAGCACAACACACTACTTATTTCTATTCTATCATCTGCAAATATCACTTCAGTAAAGACATTTTCAGGAGCATAAGTTATTCCTGATCTTAATTAAATTGAAGATAATTTAAATTAATATAGAAGATCCTTTGGGGGGCTGTATATTATAATTTCAATTACACAATGAATATTTGATATCTATATTTGGCATATAATGAGGATTAAAATGATATTCCCCAAACAGAGGTTTAATAACAATATAAACTACCGAGGACTTCATTAAAGGGACTAAGGGACTAGAAATGAGATTTAAAGGTGGCCAAGGGGAAAATTTGAAACTTCCCAAACCCTTTTTAATACAAATAGCCACATTTAAAAAAAATAAAGATGAATTGATCTAGGACTGACTCAAACTGCTTAAAAAAAACCCCTGCCTCTGAAATTGAGTTGTTCCTGAATTAAATCCTTGTATGTAAATACCATATCACCTCACAAAGATTAGTATGTTCAAAATCAAGTTCCAGATCTGATTTCTGCAGCTCAGTCCAACTGCGCATTGAAATATTTCAATGAGCTCTTTGGCCTAGGGCTACACAGCACAAATCAGGATGTGTGTTTGTGAGGGCTACCATCTTTGCCAATATCCAGGATTGAACTGGGGACCTTCAGAACTGTACTCATAAATCACTAAAGCTCAAGTTGAGAGCTATAATGGACGCATGGTTTCTGTGGCTCAGGCACAGAATAGACCATGTACTATGCACTGACTTGTGGTTTATATGCTCGCCTGCTCCTGTGCCGGGCCAGAGCCAGGTGTAAATTAGATCAGCCTACATTAAGCCTTCAGCCAATAGTCCCACAGGGATATTTAGCATCTCAGGATTGGTTGGGCACAGGAAAGTCCCGGTCATGGCCTCTACACCTCTTGAATTTCCTTATGTATATCAAAACCTTACTACTTCACAGAAAGTAAATAATGTTCCTTAGGTTAAAAAAGTACCACATCTATTTTGTTTAAACCACACATACCATAATCCACATAAACGCCATGAAAAAACTGGGCCTCATTAGTCATAACACTCAGCTCAATACCTCAGTATTTTTCAGGAGAACCTAATCTTCTGTTCCAGTGTGTCAATAAAGATACAGAAGGACAAAGATTTTTTTTAAATATGTGCCTGACATTAGGCTCCTAGGTCCATTCTTAACATTGGGCATCCATTTTTGAAATTCTTGGTCAAGATTGACAGGATATTTACCTATTTCAAAGGAGAAAAATGTTCACTGGCAAACTAAGGACTTAGTCCTGTGACAGGATCTATACCGGTGGATCCATACATCCTCTCGAAGTACCAGTGAAGTCAAGGGGATTCTGTGCAGGCATAACTCTCCCCCTGCATGGACCCCTTTCCAGGCTTAGCACTTAAATATGTAAAGTTTTGCCCTATTGTAAAGAATTATTCCCAAATCCAAATTTATTCAAGGCAGCTGGTATATTGCTCCACAGAAGTTTGGGAAGAAGGTTCACTTGACTAAGAGGCTATATATCTTTGTGTGTGTTCATGTACGTACTTTTAAACAATCATTTGTTTGGCACTTTGGAGAATGTCAGCATTTGAGGATAGAATATAGTGTTAAAAGTCCAATAGAAATTGGCTATGTACCTGTTAAGTGCAGTGTAGTGGCTTTGTTGCAGTTCAGAGTTCTAATTGTCTTCTGTCTTTCTTTTACTTCTTCCTCTCTGATACATGGGTGCAGATTATGATGATGAATATATGTAAAATTATTTGCAAACATTCATTTTTGTCCTGGTTTTCCAATGTACTAACTTGGCATAAATATTGGCAGAAGTTCCATTAATCCTCCATCCTGAGTCCTAATCTCTGTAATGTGTCGTCAGGTCTGTTCTTTAATTTCAAGATGGAGTATAATTCATTTCCTTATTATTTTTTCCTTCTTCCCTTTTTGCAAATGTTGGCCTTAAAATGAGCATTGCCCCTGCTCTATTAACTTGTCTGCTGAATCTGTGTTCCATCTTAAACTGGGAGAGAATCTGTGAAGTAGCAGGAGTTTTGGACTTGAAGTGATATCTTTGCAGGTCCTTAATTCACCCTTCCAAATATCATAATTGCCAACAGAGGTCTTTTTTCCTTCTCATAATGTACAAAATGATCTGCCCTTTTATGATTGCCTTGAGAATATCCCACAAAGCTGACGGTGAGGGAGCAGATGCCTCATTCAATTCCAAATAGAAGGAAATCTGTTGTCTCAAATAATCCCTAAATTCAGACACTTTCAGCCAGCTATTATCAAGAGACAACATTTTAAGAGCAGATGTGTTATTAAGGCTGAGAAATGTTATGAGGACTTTGTGATCTGATAAATGAATTCAGTCTATCCAGCATTCCAACATTTGATCTTTTAATAAACTAAAAAACACAATATAATCTGTTTGGCGTGTGGGGGAGAGATGAAAATGCTCCATTAGAAATAGACCTGGAATGTCAGATCATCCTTAAAACTTTTTGGAAAACACAGTCGTGATTTTGGGCCACACATTCTCCAATATAGTAACAATTTCTCCCATGTGTCATCAGATCTCTTCCTTTCATATTAATCTTGCATTTATGTCGTGTGGAAGTGTCATGTGCCTGTCACTAGTGAACTGGTTAATTTAGAAACAGCAGCATTTATCAGCTTTTAGCAGCTATTAAAATTGCGAGCCTGGTTCTGACCTCACAGTTGTGTAATTATTGACTACAGTAAAGATACTCCTATTTTATGTGATTGTGTAGAGGCAAAGGAATCAATGAGGCTGCATCCCAAAAGATCCTTCTCCTTAGGAGCATGGGGTGGGAAGAGGACGGGAAGGCACAAGCAATAAGTGGAGCCATGACTATACACTCCTATGCATCAGCCATTTGAGCTGCCTGGTTGTGTATACCTGGTTGCAGTAAATTAATTGTCATTTACCTGGTAGCAGTAAATTAATTATCCCACCTAGCAATGCCAGGGAGCCTCCTGATGCTCTCCTGGGACTCTTTATTATGGGCTGTCACTAGATGCCACAATCTTGCCCTTAATTTGTGCCTTGTTCCACTGAAGGACATTGAGGTGAGTGAGTTGCCTGCACTGTTTATTGTTGACTTATTCTGTAGCACGTACAACACTATTGCTGCTGCCCCTCATTTGGAAAGGTCCTGCTCTTTGGAAAATCTGAATGTCTAATATTTTACATCTGTCCTGTTAAGAAGTATGAGTTATACAAAGTAGTAATAACAAAGACAAACAGTACATTCTCAGTGCTCTTGAATTATCTGTAAATCTATCTATGTTATGCCAACCCATGAAAAATTCTACGGTTAGAATTTACCTAATCTCATTGAGAGAGCTTTATAAAGGAGGGGAAGTATCATTAGTCTCAATTTACATATGGAGAAACTGAGGCCCAGAGGGGACACAATGAGGCAATGGCAGTCAGAAATAGAACACAATGCTGTATCCACTGGACTGAACTGCCTCTTTAAGAAGATAATATAGAATATGTGATATCAACCCCTTTCTCTTCAGGTGTCTTCAGTTGGCCTGTGGGTACACCATAAGCATCCTCATGTGAGATCTAGGAGCCCAAGAAATTAAAATCCATATAGAAAAACCCACTTAGAAACTTCAATGATACGTACCATATCTATTTTGGCAGATAGTGGATAAAGTTTTCAAATATGCCTAGGTCCCACTGATTTTCAATGGGACTTAGACACCTACATCACTTAGACACCTTTGAAAAACATCCCCAGTATTTCTATTTCAATACCTTCAGGGTTAGCTGCCATATTTTTGCTTGGCTTTGGCAAACAGTTGCAGATACTGGATTTGAAAAGGGACCCTGTGGCACAATGGAATGAATGGGATGGGGCCAGTGATAATCTCAGGCAACTGTAATTTCCAAAAGAAGGTCTCCCGGCACCAGTACCTTTTAGTATATCTGTATCTGCCACCATTGACAGAGAATCTGAGCTGCACTGGTAGCAGGAAACAAAGCCAAGTATTACTCAGACATGCCGTCTGGAGAAAAAAAAATCTGTGATGTTTTTATTTTTGCTTAGCTTTGGTCATTCTGAGCTTTACCAGTAACTAGAAAAATTTCCCCTGGTGAAAAATTCAAAGTTGAGTTTTAAACAAAGAATATTTCAGTTATTTAATTTCTGAGCTAAAATGAAACAGCATATAGAAAAGCCTATTTTTCCTCGGATGTATCAAATTTAAATTCAGAAACAGAGACATACAGTGATAAGTAAAGGGCTCTGGTGCATTTTGCAGGCAGCATCCAAGGACTCCTACAAGTTTCAGGCTGCAGCCCAAAGCTAAACCTGCCGACCATGCCATCAGAGCGAAAAAATGAGAAATTATTAGGGTCACTGAATACTCAGTGAATTTCCACAATGTTGTAGCCCAAAGTTTAACAGCTCGGCTTTCGTAATTGTGATACAAGGAGAATGTTCACATTGTTCAGAGGGTTCCAAATGCCCCATTACCTGTGTAGTGAGATGGTTCAGTGCCTGCAGAACGAGCTACGAAGTAAAACTTGTAAAAACCTTTGCTGCCGCAAGAGTGCGAGTGGGTCTTTCCTAGTACTTTCTGATTCTTCATCTAGGACTGTTTCATTGTTTCTGACTTTTTATTTAGTACATTAAAACTAAATGGTTATACATGAGATCTTATGTAATGGTATGTGTTTTAGACCGACATCAGGAAGGACAATAAGATAAAGTTAGATGGTTCTTTATTTTGCATACAGAAAATGGACTGGCTGAATTTAACTTTATCCCAATTCTGTTTCCTTTATTTTGTACAGGGTGATCAGGGGTACATATAGGAGACAACGTTAAGGATATTTGTGGAAACTTAACTCTGAATTTCCAATTTTTCAAACATTTATTTTTGAAAATTTTGCTTTCATTTGTAATCCCTATTTTGCAAACTATTTTTAATACAACCTCACTGTTCATATAAGATTTTTTTCCCCTGAAGTAAATAACTCCATAAATTAAGCTTCGATCAAGGATTTTTCTAAAGATTTGTTTTCATACTTGTTTTTATAAACTTCCTGGGTTTTTGAAAACTTGATTGTGAATGGAGACCATATTATTTTGTGGAAAGTGTGATGGGACCAAGAATTCTTCAAAGCTTTCCAGCTCTGTGCAGAGCTTATAAACTCTGCAGGAGTCTTTGTAATACTTACAAGCACAGCAGGAAGCTCTGCTGTAATTCTTCTTAGAACCTTTGGCAGCAGACATTTTTAACCCTGTATGCCAATCAATTCCAATGCAGCCATTACTGTCTATAAGATCTATGTTTCCCTGTATACACTGCCAGCTGAAATATGAACTTTGTTATCCACAGTCAATGGCTACAGGTTTTCAATGCAATACAATTTGCAAACTTTAAGACCAATGTGCATTTCTCAAAAATTCAAATGGCACTTCAAAATTAAACCATACTTTCCAAAAACAGTCAAAGACACCAGTCCTCATGAAAGCTGACATGATTAAACAAATTTGAAGTTTCTAGGCCAAGACATTTTTGAGCTAAGGTGTCAAAAGTTAGGAAATATCCACCATTTAAAAACATCCATATTTCCCAAAAGGCTTGGCTACTTAACACGTTATAAACCTCACCTTCTCTCCCAGTAAAAGCATATGCATATGCTTATTATTCAGGTGACTCAATTTAGTTTTGAGAAAGTTAGAAGGAATAGAAATTGTACTTTAAATGGAAATCTACTGACAGCATTAATTATGGAGGAATTACCATCTCTCCACAGTAGTGTGCCATCTCTAGATGTACATCTATCCCTTAAAAACAATTAGTTGCAAATTTGAATGAAACAAAATTCTGGAGGGAAACATTTTGGATAAACAGCTTTTTCTGTGCTTTTTTTCCTCCTCTCTCTCTCTCTCTCTCCCCGCCACCCCATTTCTTTTTGAAATGTGGGAACTGGTATAAACTGATTGTGTCATCCAGTACTATACTGCTACATGCTACAGCAATTCATTTATTCCTTTTTTTTAAGTGAATGGTTTGTACCTTTTTACATGAAGTTAAGAACTTTGCCTTCAGAAGATTCTACAGAAAATCATGTCTACATCACATCAAGTTAAAATTTTGAGCCATATTCTACTTTAATGTTTGCATAAAACTCCCACATGAATAAGAGTTCTGTGCATACCATGCTGTATAATAAATAGTACTTAAAGCAGAACCTATGCAATGCTTTCTTAGTATTTTGGGCTACGAATTTATCATGTGCTTTACAGAATATTGAGGTAAGCTGCCTGTGCCTTTTAAATACCCGAAGACTACTGTTGAAGTGGCTCTTTACTAGAAAATGCTGCAAACTTTCCAGGGCTGTGATCTTCCCCTCCCCTTCCCCCAAACCAAAACAAAAGACACCATATTCCTGGCTCAGCTGCATTCAGATATACAGACTTGCCCATTTTGCAAATTATATGCGACCGAGCTCACTCTTAGTTTGACTAGCACATCAATATCCTAATAGCTCTGTTGTCTTTAAGTCTTAGAGGAGGGGAACAAACCTACGAAGTTTTATCTGGAGGGTATTTTTTATATATACACTGCATTGTAATGAACAGACTCTATTTGAGCCCTTGGGCTCTGAACCAAAAGTAGCAGATTTCACAATGCAGCTCTGCTGTTCCCAGCAGTAGAACATGTTGGAGCTCTGACTCTTCCTAATTTTCAGTCTCATTGGAGAGGCTTTTGTCTCCTTTCTCCTGTTTGAGTTCCCCCAAACATTTTTTAAATAGGACAATTAACAAATAATATAACACCTCACAAGTAAAAAGCTTCATATTTATATGCCACATAAATATCTGGAAACCTTGTCATCTTTTGTCTTCTTGAGCCTCGGGGCGTTCTGTGCTTAAGCTGGGGATGGGAGGGAGGGATGGGGAGAAAATGAATAGATGGATTATTTAGGGCTATAGCATTCCTTACTAGTTGCAAAGTCCAATACCCATGTAATGTTTATGGGAAGAGAACTGTGTGCAACCTTTATACAGTCTGTTGGCAGTAACCCCAGTAATTAAGGATGCAAAATAGTTTCTATAAATTATGAACTGTTGAAGACAGGGGGGTTATAACTTTTTGAAATATTCCATTTGGGGCTGAAATTTTCTATGCTTGGTCTTGGTCTAGGCCTGCATTCCATGTGAAATTTACCCCTGCCCAAAAGACGAGCACAAAATCAGGGATTAGGGCCTTAGTGGATAGTTTTTCTAAATCATTAATTCTCCATAATGACCACCCTGCCATTCCGACGTCGCTATTTGGGAGGGGGCGCGGTCCTGGCTATATGGGACAGGGATTCCAGTATGCAAAAAGGGTGAGAACCACCGTCCCAAACTGTAAACAGGCAGCAGCTGAGTGCCTAATCTCATCCAACATTATATTTCCTCCACAATAGCAAAACCACCTTACGTGCATGCACATGGGTGCATGTAAATAAATGTCCCAGGGACACCCACTCCTTCTTGAGTGGTGTTTCTGAGGTGTGCTGGCCCATAAAACATTAAAGATGTCCTGTAGAGCTATTCTATTTTACTTTGTGGCATTACCAATAAATAACAACATTGTTCCTACCCTTTATAATATTTCCATGGATGATTTTTGCTTTCTTTAATGTTGTTTCGGAGGCAATTAAATAGGGTTTCAGCGAAGCTCCACTAGAATACGTCTGTGCCTGGTTGCCACCCTTCATCCACCTGATGCATTCTCCTAAGTAAATAACTAGCAGTTCTACCACTCTAAGGAGGACATGAGGAAACAACTCTTTAAAAGATATTTGAATTTATGCATTGTATTTAGGGGGAAAAGTTACTGAGTCTTGAGAAAAATTAGAAAAACCACTTAATTGAAAGCTAAAGTTCATCTGTATGAGCATAGACCAGCTATTTCCAATTAAGAGAAATTCTACCCATACAACTCTCCCAACAAGTTATTGAATGATACCCTCAACCAATTAAATGAAAGATAGTATCACATCATCATAATGCTCTTATTGGCTGACTTTATTCTAAGGGCAGGACACTTCAGTTCGCAACTACTGAAAATTTATTGAGCATTGGGGTGTCCTGTATAGCACAATCTGTCCATTAATATTTTATAAAATATTTTTGGTTTCAGAATTTTTAATTGTGTTAACTATTTAATATTTGGAAGGCAACTCTGATATGCCAAGAAAATTGTCATACGGTTCCAGAATTAAGCTAACTTATTTTTTAATTTTACTTAGAACTGGGTGAAAACAGTGATACTTTTTTGAATCATTTATTGATTGTTCATTTTAATAATTTTTGTGGAATGAAAAATTTCAAGTGCCCAGTTTTTTTCCTACACATCAGCCTGTGTGAAATCCACTTCCTTGGCAAAATTTAATGTGAAATTTTGAGTTTTCAAGATACTACTAGGATGATGGACCTGCTTTAGGAATAAATCAGAACTGTGTAATTGAATGAGGCTGTTTTATGTAGGACCCCTGACCCATTTGTTGCAGATGTAGGAAGGTAAGTAGTGAACGAGGTAGAGATTGCAGGAAGAGAAGGGAAGGTCTCATGGTTAAAGCAGAATTAGATTACAACCCTACTTCTACCAGAGAGTTCCTATGTGATGTTTTTACACTTGTGGCCCCAGTCAGCAGCTGAGGATAGATAGTCACTTCCAGGTTAGGTTTCTGTCCCTTCTTTCAGGCTTCTTTTATTGTCTTCACAATGAAAGAAAAGTGTGCAAAACATAACATAAATAACAGTCTGGTTAGGGTTCAGACTGGTGTCCTCCAACCTCTAAGTAATTACTAGATAAGGCCCTTTTCAACTCACAGGGGGGGGTGGGGAGGAGAGACCTCTCTAGCTTTCATTGCTAGAGAGTATTCCCTCTCACCTACCATAGGCATCCATTCTCCTTTATATTGTCCAGCTGAGAATGTGGGCCAATCATGAGGTGCTGATCTGCTGTCTCAGTTGATTCCCAGCACCTGTCTGCTGGGCTTCTTTCTGGAGCAGGGTCAGCTGCTCCCTGTTCCCACCCGTCACCCTGGGCTATTAAGGGGCAGATTGTCCTTGCTATTGTACAATGCTATTTAAGTCAATTAAACCAAACTTTTCCCAGGGGTCACTAATTGTGCGTTCCTTATTTTCTGGTTGCCCAATATGAGATTGTGGGGTTTGATTTGCAGAAGTGCTGAACATTCATAGCTGCAGCTGAAGTCAGTAGGAGTCGTGCTTAGAACATATATAGTGCTATATAAAGCTAAGTACTGTGTTAGAGGCAGAGCCAGGTTTTGCTAGGGGGTGAGGGAAATGATGGGTCATTGATGGTACCATCTTCAATTATATCTATTGGCTTGCTAGTTTCACACATTATTGTGCCTGCTGCACTCTCTATCCAAGCACCATAGCCCTCATCTTGGCCTGGTGCAGAGGGGAAGGGGCTGGAGAGTGAGAGAGACAGCTAGGCTATATCTGAGTGAGTGGCATAGTGATTATGGCACATGGGGTCACGGTCACATACAAACCCATGCCCTATGTTGCAATGCCTAGAGCAGGAAGCCAGTCCCAGCAGTGGGGGGTGTCAAATTAAAGTTGCACAGGTAATTTTAATTCTAGCATTTCCTAACTTTTGTGTGCTTGAATTGCAACCTTAATAATGCTCTCTTAAAGAGGGTGTTTTTTGTGCACAATATAATTATATAAGACGGTGTGCTTTGGTGGCTAACAGAGGTAGATGTGTTATAGTGGAACCCTTATTTAATTGCCTCAGAAACTTAATAAAGTGACCATAAAAGTAAAAAGGCAGGAAAGGGAGGAGAAGGTAAGAGACTATAAGAACCTGATTCTACAGAAAGGATTTAGTGAGGCAATGGTTAAACACTTATCAAGAGAAAAAGAAAAGACTGTATGTGATACATAAGTAAAGAGGGGCCCAAACTAAAACCTCCACGTCCATATAACCCTGACCTTGGAGAGTTTGATACCTGATCTCTAGTCCAGCTTTGTGACTCAGACTTATCTCTCCATAGCTGCAATATAATTTGCTATTTATCTCTAACTAGGACGATTTCTGAGTTCTACATGAGTCATCAGTAGGTTTTTATATAGAAAGCAAAGGAGATTCTTCCAGTCTCTCAGCAAAAAATGCTGTGCTGCCAGGAAGGCACTTTTGGTTGTTATCCATCAAATGATTATAACTATGAATTGCCAGAAATACTTTGAAGAGCAAAAACCAATAGTATTTATAATGCCTTCCTTATATCAGCTGAATACATTGATTCTGCTTTGCAATAACTGATATTAGACTTACAAACTGGCCTGTGCCCAGGCAGATGTAATTTATGGAGTAGTTAATTTCCAAGTGTGATGATACTCAGGGGCTACGTGCCAGGCAGGGGAGGGTATGTGACCACTGGGCATAGGTCTGAATAAGAACTCCTGTCAACAGTAAGTCCTCCTTTATCCCTCCTTCCCCCTTCTAGGTACCACTCCTTCCAAGTCTGGTCATGTCAGTGAAAGCCACCACCCCCTACAGTTAAGTCCAGTCTTTCCTCAGAAGAGCAAGCAGCAGAGACAGGAGGGACAGGTGTTAAGTGCCGGTAGCAGTGGCTATGGAATGGGGGTGAGGGATTCCTGATATAGAGCCCAGAGCAGCTCTGTGCTGAACAGGTACTAACAGGTGAGTGGAAAGGCTGGATGCTTAAATGAAATGACCTTTTTAAATCCACCTCAGTAAAGATCACAGGGAGAGGACACATGGTGGGGAGGGCATATTTTGAAGAGGAACAGGAAGGAACTGTTTGAGAAGATGCCAGGGTAACAAGTATGTATAGCCATCCAGTGTTCGGAACCGGTATGCTTGTCCTTAGCAGTAACTAAGTAGGTCAGTTTGTTTCTTCAGCTCTTTTTCCTTTTCTCACTCTCTGTTTGCGGGAGGTGATGGCAGCGGTGTTGGTAGTTAAACCCATTTTAACTGATTGCCGACACTTTATATGTGTGAACAAGAGAAGTCAAGGGGGGATACATGGGAAGAGCTAAAGCTGCTTTCTTATTAACAG
Organism: Trachemys scripta elegans; assembly: GCF_013100865.1. Lineage (NCBI taxonomy): Eukaryota > Metazoa > Chordata > Testudines > Emydidae > Trachemys > Trachemys scripta. Next base: position 68,182,457 of record NC_048300.1, on the reverse strand, counting down.
CTGGTGACAATCTTTTTTACACAGTGCATGTCAGATTTCTTAGACTAGGTGGAAAGGATTGAGAGAGGAACACAGTTATTTTAAAAGTTTACATTATAAATGAATTACAGATATTTTTTGAAGATCATGGTCCAGCTTAGCAATTCTGCAAATGCAGGGGTTGATTCTGCACACACCTATGCAAGTTGGTATCTTTACATACATGAGTAGTTTCATTGAGTTCAAAGGCATTAATCCAATGCCTAAAATTACTCACATGCATAAGTGGGTGTAGGTTTGGCTCTGTAGGGCATTGGTGGACCCAATGGATACCTTGAACTAAGTTTCACCTCATAGTTTAAGATATTATTTAAAAAGTATGAAATATTACACCCAATTATTGTTGTATTATGGAATCAGTTCTGTTTGGTATGTCACCTGTCTCTTACATGTATGTATACTATAGCTGAACATACTTACAGCACATGTAAAGGAAATACACTTATTTAAACAGGGAGAAAGTCTACAAATTAAATTGAATTAATAATGAGGCTGGACAGTTGATTTTACGATTTTCTTTATTGTTGCCATACTCTGTAGTTGACAAATCAGTCTTACCCTCAGATGACAACATTAGTTTGAGCCTCTTTAGGTGAAGATGGATGGGAGAAAATCTTGGCTCCCATTCCTACACTCCTTTTATCTGTAATAAATTGGAAGATGCATATTTCATCTGCTGTGTGCACAAATTTTTATTTCTCCTAAATCTAACAGTAACATTTTACATGGAATCTTCTTGAATGTCTTTTTTTTTCCCACTGTCTTTCAAGTTATCTGGTTATTTTCCATTCTCTGGGCAATATTCGAGAAGGGTCTCTGCAGTGTTTCACATTTTACTGATGCGTCCTGTTGAAATTTTTGGCAATCCCTTTTCCATCTTTTTAACTCTTACTTTTATAGTAAATGCATCGATAATAAGGATATGCTTAATCTATATTTAAATTCATTTGTGTATGTGTGTGTGTTTGGAGATGTTGACAGAGAATTGAAGGATGAGGGAGAAGCAGAGCACAGCTTTTCTTTGCTTTTGATTGCAATAAAATTTTCGATGCCTCATGACCCCATCCGACTGGCTTTCGTGAACCCTTTCCTCAGGGATTGCAACCCACTGGTTGAGAAACACTGCCCTGGGCACAAAGGAATAACTTATAAAAATGCTGTAGCAAACATATAATACTCTTAATAGTAGAGATAGGCATGAACCAGAGCACCAAAGCCAAGTCCTCTCCAATCTCCAGTTGGGAGTTCAGGTTTTGAGTAGGATCCAAACAGTGGAGGTTGGGCCTGTAACAGTAGTCACTAGAGTCAGAATATACTGATGACCCCTGTCATGTGAGAGGGCTACTGACATTTGTCACTCTGATCCAGATAACTGAGGCCTAAGATAAAGCCTAGGTTCTTACCAACCCTCGTGTGTGTCAAGCACGTACTACAGGGCCCACTTCTACTTAACACTGGTAATTTGGTATTTAATTATATTTTGTTACCTGTGTTTGAGTAAATTGTTGATTGAAGCATAATTTTTATGCCCATGACTGGATTTGTATTTTATTTTTAAAATGTTCTTAGAGGGGAAGAAAGAATTCCAACAATAACAATGAAATAAATAAAAATTCCATGACAGGTACAATGTAAAGCCTATTAATAACTTAATAAAAGAATGTGTTTGTTCATTGCTTTACCTCGTACGAGAATGGAGAATACCGAAGATCCACAGCAAGAGGCCTACATTTGTATTCTTACCTTTACCTATAGTCTTTGAATGCTGTTCTCTCACCTGTTCATAATGATTTTGTACTAATCACTACCATTAATGGAGAAATATGGGCTGTGTTCTTGCTGGGTTAGTGCATCATGGAATAGAGCAGTTGTCACAAATTACAGAGATAGGTCTGAAGAACTCTTGTGCAGGCTGCTGGTCAAAGCTGCCTAGGAAGTATGGTATCAGAGGGGTAGCCGTGTTAGTCTGAATCTGTAAAAAGCAACAGAGGGTCCTGTGGCACCTTTGAGACTAACAGAAGTATTGGGAGCATAAGCTTTCCTGGGTAAGAACCTCACTTCTTCAGATGCATGACTTGCATCTGAAGAAGTGAGGTTCTTACCCACGAAAGCTTATGCTCCCA
>NC_048300.1:68027382-68175405 GCF_013100865.1 Trachemys scripta elegans | reverse complement strand
AAGCAACAGAGGGTCCTGTGGCACCTTTAAGACTAACAGAAGTATTGGGAGCATAAGCTTTCGTGGGTAAGAACCTCACTTCTTCAGATGCAAGTCATGCATCTGAAGAAGTGAGGTTCTTACCCAGGAAAGCTTATGCTCCCAATACTTCTGTTAGTCTCAAAGGTGCCACAGGACCCTCTGTTGCTTTTTTAGGAAGTATGGGGCCATCTCTGTTGCAAAACCTGAAACTCCAGAGAGCTGACTGAAATCCATAAATGAAAGAAAGGACATTGTAGTCAATGACAAGGGAGGAAGAAACATTTCTTCGCCAATTTGTGTGTGCACAGTAAAATCGACATTTACCAATAAAAATATAATCTGTCCAAGCCTAAATATAGTTTATCCCTAGACTGCCACTGATTTTCCACATCACTGGCCAAGCAACTGTTGAAGGGGGATGTCCATGAGCACACATGATAGCCTATAAGGAAACGCCTTCTTTTTATACTGACTTCTCCTGTCAGGAATGTCAGCAGCACTTTCACACAACATGCCAAACATTAACCTGAATGTTTTCCTTAGTTACCAAGAGTAGGAATTCACATTGTCCTCAGCAAAGCACAGGGACTTTCTGTGATATAAACTAGGACAATAGGAAGGTATGTTTTCTTGACCCATTGCAGGAAATCCTGTCTGCCTTGCATGGAAATTCAACCTTTTCCTGGACTGTCTACTGCTCAGTTCCAGTGCTTCAAGGGCCTGAATGAATGTGTTTTGAAGGAAAGCAGCATTTTTAAAGGACTCTTACGAAACCTAATTTGTTCACTGACTATTTGGATCTGGGTTTCGTTAACTCTGGGTCTTGAGTACACTGAATTGCTGTCCAGTGATTAGACAGACAATTATCTGCCTTTTGGGAAATAGCCAGTGGTGGTCTGAGCTAAATTGAATGGAGACCAACACAATTTTTAGAGTGATTCTAAACTGAAACACTTGAATATCTCTTTGATAGGTCTGGGCAGGGCCAAGGAAACTGCCTGGTTTTGTATATTTTTTTTAAACACTGTGTTTAATACAGTAATTCAGAAAAGAGTGTTGCACGACTGCGTCAAAATAAAAAATATGGGCTGTGTCTCGTGCCCCAGTGGAAATCACGCTGATAATTCAAACACAGCTGTCCTGCTGTGCATTTGTATCTGTGGCCCTCCAGGATGGTGACATGTCATAATAGCAATCCTGTCTCAGAACAGAACTAATGAGAGAAACATCTGTCTCCTTGTTACTCTTTTTCCCCCCCAGACAAATGGCACTTCTGATTCAGATTTTAGATTTGGGAAGTGCTCCTATATAAGCAGAAATACCTGTCTACGCTTTATTCTCTCTCCTGTTAAGACTGTATAGACCATATCTACTTAACACTACTGCCAGTGTTGATTAAAAAATTTTAATCCAGAAAGTGACACAGTACTGCTGCAACATGAAACCAAACCAAAGCTGTGTGAATACAGGTTGCTTTGTTTTTTAAAGGGAATATTCCTGTGAATAAAACCCACTGATTCACTCTGCTGGCATTAGTGAGAATGTGTTTATGAAAGGAAAAGCAAACCAACAAAAAAAACACAACAACCCACTATGTAGCTCTCAAATTGAGGCAGATATATTAGCCTACCGTGTCACTGATTAATCATGGCTGTGGTCAACCTTGTCACCCATTTACCCATTCCGACTCCTCCTTTTGTCCTTGTCATAATTTAGGCCCTGATCATGCAGTGTGACCCACCAGTTCTGCTATCCGTCTAGGATGCTCTATCATTACTAAGTAAATAAATATTCACAAAAAGAGGAGTCGCAGAAAGTCTTCTACAGGCATTTTTGAAAACCTTTTTATGACTCTCACAATAGGTCTGTTGAATGGTGCATGGATAAATTTGTGAACAGAAAAAGGTTGTCTTCCTGTTTAGGTCATTCATAGAAGCATTATCATTCGGTTTAGGCGACCAGTCATACAGTGCAAATAATGATTCGTCAGGACTCTGAGCAAATGGATTGCAGACAATCCCTGGGGAACCAAGGTTTGTTTTTTTGTTTGTTTTCACAAATTGTTTGGCAGATAATTGTGAATAAGGAACATATCTGTAAACAGTGTGAACTGTGTATGCATAGTTCACGGTCATAAAAAGAGGGCTAAATTGGTCAGATAAATTATTTGTAATGAATAATCTGACCAGCTCCAATCCAGACTGTACCTTTCTTCTTTCCTTTTGAAAGATAGAGTGAAATCATCCCTGCAAACATTTGTACTGAAGTCGTGTGAGATTTTGCTCTTTTAAAATGAACTTCAACAGACAAATGTGTTCAGTAGGCACATGCAGTTCGTGCATGAGGAGCACCTATTGCCTACATACTGGCTCCAGGCAGCAATGCAACAAGGCGACTACTGCAAGTATAATCATATCGTTCTTCTCAGGGTCAGGCAAATACACTCTCTTTCTCTACCAGCATGAGTGAGTCTGTCTGTGTGTATGTTAGTGAGGGCCAAATTTAAAAACCTTCGGAAAATGGGAGAGATGCACAAAATGCCCTTGCACATTTAAAAAAAAGGGGGGGAGGGGAAATCTCACATGCCCTTGTAAATGCAGGTTTCTGCTCACATGGTGGGTGCACAACTAGTCTTCATGCCCCCTCCCTACAACATGGGCTTTAAAGCTTTGGTCCACAATGTGTAAAGAGTGACCGTACATCAGGGCCGCCCAGAGGGGGGGGGGGGGCAAGTGGGGCCCCCACGAGAATATAGTATTCTATAGTATTGCAACTTTTTTGTATGGAAGGGGCCCCCAAAATTGCTTTGCCCCAGGCCCCCTGAATCCTCTGGGCGGCCCTGCCGTATATAGTAAGGACGTTCTTTCATCAAGGGTTTCCAGTGAGAATTTGCAAATGATGAGAGTGAAGTTCAGATGTAATATCAACAGATCTATCTATCTGTGGTACTTAGACAGCACCCATCCCCAGCACCATGCTATCTAGGAGAAGAACAACCATGAGGAAGAAATGTGAGCTTAATTAACATACACTCAAGGGTACATTATTTAATAGAATTCAAAATATAAAAAGGTTTGTTTTCTCTCTTTGTCCTCTTCTTGTGGCTCCTTCCCTGTCTGCATCTCTTGACCTATTCTCCTTCCCCATCTGTCCTTTATCTTTCTCTCTAGCCTTTGTCTTTGCCCTCTCCCCTTTGCCCTTATCCCCCACCCCCCGCCTAGTTCTTTCTCCTTCCTCCAAGGTGCCTGTAACTTCTTCCCAGAGTTATTTGGAAAACAAATATAACTGAAGTACAATTGAAGGTATTTTTCTGCTGCTTGACCTCTAGGGCTAGACAGTAAATGGGAAAGTAGGACAAGCAGGTACAATATGATGCCCTTCCACTCAGTGCTGCAGAATGACCAAAAATTCCCTTCCAGGCCCCTGGGACTTACAATTAGCACCTTCTGTTCCATTCGTCTTCCCCTTCTGCACCAGGGGAATAAAATTAAATGTTGGAAGTTGAATACATTAGGTAAAGATTTACTGCCCTTAATGCTTTGTGTATCTTTCATTTCTCACCCCTTGCTCTGTCTTTTAGGCTGCCTTTCCTTCTGGCCTAACCTCTCCGCCTCTCTGGTTCTCTTTCTCTCACCTCTCCCTGCTCTCCTCTCTGTTTACCTCCCACTTCTCTTGTTCTTCCCTTCCCTCACGTGTTTCTGTCTCTGCCCATGTCTCTCAGTTTTCAATGTGGGCAGCTCTCACAATTTTATTGCAAGTCTCCTTGTGATAGTTGGTGTTTTTTCCTTAAGACCTAGCTGCTGGAATGAAGAGATTCAAAAAATTCAGCCTGCGGCAGACACCCAAATGGTTAAAATCTGGCAAAGCTATAAGCAACTGGAACCAGGGTTTTATATGGTTTCAGAGTGGTAGCCGAGTTAGACTTTTGCTTTGTTACAATTCCTATTTATTGTTAAATAAAAATCAGTTTATTGAAACTTTAAAAAAAAAAAAAAAAAAAAGGGGGGGGGGGGGGGAGAGAGAGCAGAGTGGTTTGAGCACTGGCCTGCTAATCCCAGGGTTGTGAGCTCAATCCTTGAGGGGGCCACTTAGGGATCTGGGGCAAAAATCAGTACTTGGTCCTGCTAGTGAAGGCAGGGGGCTGGACTCAATGACCTTTCAAGGTCCCTTCCAGTTCTAGGAGAGAGGATATCTCCATTATTATTATTGAGTGCCAGCAGCTCCAACTAAATTAAACTCTGTCCCTGTACTATGTATGCACAGTAACATTTATATTCACATTTCTAACAGCCTTCTAAACTCTGCAATACACTGACAAACACTTCCTGAAGCTATCATGCCTGTTTTTAACACCTGAACTTTAAAATGCCACATGGAGCATTTATAAGGACAGGAAAAAACCCAAGCAAACATCCCAGCTTGAGTCTGATGGGCTCTCTTTAGGCGTGACCCAAAGCCCATTAGAATCATTGGGAGTTTTTCCATCTAGTTCAGTTGACTTTGGATCAGGCCACTTGGTGCCTTTTAAAATTACAGAGGAAAAATACCCAACAGAAATGCTATGTGCTAAGTTGCCCTTTGCTCCTGTAAGAGACAAAGGTGAGGCGCTGTCAAATGATCTCTTTGTGCTAAGTATTTTAATTTACCATTAAATACTAATAAAAAAAATCAAACTTCAAAAATTCTGCTCCTCTTCACATCTATACAGTACATTCCATTTAATGGCCTCACATGTTAATTTTGTACTAGGATAGTCGTCATAGTGTTGTTGTTAAAGTTGGCCGCTATTCCGACATCCATCTTTATAGTTGTACCATGCCATTTCATTCTATCTCTAGCTATAAAAATAATGGCTGTTTTCAATTGAAATATGAAATTCAGATGGCTCTTAGGTCTCTGTGCTTAATTATATGGGTGCAACTCCAGGTATGGGGTGTCAGATGGGTGTAACTGAAGGCAGAACTGGCATCTTTTAATTTGAACTGCTGCCTATGAATGAAAAAAATTGATTTAGTTTATGTTTAAATATGGTTATATTGCATCAACTAAAGCACTTTTTAAATTAACTTTTATTACATCCAGAGAGCAGACAAAGTTTTGCCTTCTGTAACACTCCCTTGAGGGTTACAAAGATGTAGCCAAGTTCAGAATGCCGCCCTTTGAATCTATTAAAATCAGTGGGAAAATTCTAACAAAACCCAGGTTTCCCATAGAACTACATTGGTATCTGAGTGGATTCATTAGCTGAGATTTGCCAATTGCATGGAAGAAATGTATCTGAATTTAGCATTGTCTTCTGGTGAGAAATGAGCAGCTTCCTGTAAAGCATTTTTTTTAAAAACACAGTGAAAATCATCAACAAGCATCGCAGTGAAACAACTTCAAGGGAATGCCATAAACCGACAAAAACAGGGAAAAGTACAGAGAAGGGGCAAACATATGTCTTCTAAAACCTATGCACAATGGGGAGCCACCTTATCTGCTTCTGTAATGCGCCTTATTATGCCTAAGTAATGAGTATTAGAAGACAAACAGTATGTTACATTTCCTCTTAAACTGTACATTCCCTTGCTGTGCAAATGAATATGAATCCTATGTGACATGTCATTGTGCTATTTTGTTTTTCTGAAATTTATAATTCCATCCACCCTGAAAAGTACTATGCTGAGAGGGAAATGGAGTATAAGCAATGGATACCTCTGCATGGACACTTGGAAACATCAGAGATTTCACTATCAATCATCCCAGCATTTCTGTGATCCTCCCACCTCTGTCTTGAGCTCACAAAATCTGAGCGCATTGCAGTGTTGCATTGCAGTCTGATGTCTGGACAAAATATGATGCTGTTCTGGCCCTGTGTACTACACAAGTAACCTTGGTTGTTACACTCCATTGTGACTACAGCTGGTAGAACTGTTAGTTGTGAACAATTTATTCATTGGCTTTGGCCCTTTTTTCTGTACATGTGTTATCTGCCAACATATTGTCAGTTTTACAGATTTGTTCGTTTTTTAGAATTCTTTGCACAGTATTTATGCACATAATTGGGCCGATGCGTTTTCATAGCAAGTACTCCTGAGGCTAGGATTGTCAAATATGGGTGCCTCAAGTTAGGCTCTTGCATCCATGTTTATGCACCTAGGTAAGTGGCCTGTTTTTTTCAAAAGTGCTGAGCTACGCACCAGCTCCCATTAACAGGCCCGAATTTGTTCTACTATTTGTCAAGCAACTCCAAGTAACAAACCAACCTATACAACTCGTGATCTGCTTGCCTACCACTCCTCTGTTGTTATATCTTAATGCAGGGGCGGTATGGCAGTATAGGATCAGATGTAGCAGAGCTCCATTCCTTAGGCCTTTCCCTCCCCTTTCACTGAGTGTTGGTGGTGCCCAGCCCACCAGTTGCTCTGCTAGCCTTACACAGCAGGGAGTTCTCCCACAATGGGGAAATTACCCACTGATCATCTCTGACCACTTTCGGTCCACTCTGTGGTGCTTCTGGAATGCACAGTGGACGTAGCAGATCAGATCATCTGGCCATTAGTGCATAGGTGTCTCTAGTTAGCCTCCCACCCCAAAAACTGAGAGTTAAAATCAGTGATAATCTCTGAGAACATGAGGTCTAAAAATTTGCTGCTGGTGTTAACTCCACTGACTTCATTGCTATTGCCTCCGTGATTAATTGGACCCAGTGTGTGAGAGAACATAACTGACCAGAAATTACTTAGCTGGGATCTGAGAAGGGTTGCAGCATTTTCTGACCTGTGGCCTGCATGTCAGTGAAGTGAAAAACATGTGTCATGCCTGCAGTATACACTGCATGCTGGCCTTTTTCAGTTTTGTATGGACAGTTTAGCCTCCAGGCCCCCCTCCCTTTCTGATGCACCAGATGGGGAGGCAGGAGGCACTTTGTATTTCTGCAGGGCTGAAAAGCAAATCTGTGCTTTCTAGCTACAACTAATGAAACTGATTTGATGAGCTGATTATTATTATGTATTATTATTTGCTAATCACTGACATGGGGTTTGGCACTATACCAAACACTGAGGTTAAGATATGATACTGGCCCCCAAACCAGTGGCTCTCAACCTTTCCAGACTATTGTACCCCTTTCAGGAGTTTGATTTGTCTTGCATGCCCCCAAGCAGGGCCAGCTCCAGGGTTTTTGCCGCCCCAAGCGACGGGAAAAAAAAAAAAGCCGCGATTGGCTCCACTGTGCCGCTTTCTTCTTCAGCGGCAATTCGGTGGCAGGTCCTTCCCTCTGAGAGGGACCGAAGGACCCGTCGCCGAATTGCCGCCAAAGAGCCCTACGTGCTGCCCCTTCCCCTTAGCCGCCCCAAGCACCTGCTTGCTGGGCTGGTGCCTGGAGCCGCCCCTGCCCCCAAGTTACACCTCACATAAAAACTACTTGCTTACAAAATCAGAAATAAGCATACAAAAGTGTCTCAGCACATTATTACTGAAAAATTGCTTATTTCTTGTTTTTACCATATACAGGACAAGCTTTGTTATCCAGCATGTTGGGGGAATGGAGAGTGCCAGTTAGTCAAAAATTCTGGTTAACTAAGAGTTATACTTACCAATGGAGGGAGGGAGTTTGGGTGTGGGAGGAGGTTCGGGGCATGGGGTTGGGGTGCAGGAGGGGTTTCGGGGTGCCGGATCCAGGCGGCGCTCACCTCGGGGGGCTCCCCGCAAGTGGCGACATGTCCTTGCTGCTTCTAGGCAGAGGCATGGCCAGGCAGCTCTGTGTGCTGCCTCCGCCCGCAGGTGCTGCCCCTGCAGCTCCCACTGGCTGTGGTTCCTGGCCAATGGGAGCAGCGGAGCCAGTGCTCGGAGTGGGTCGGGGGCAGCACACAGAGCCCCCATGGCTGTTCTTCCGCCTAAGAGTACCAGGGACATGTTGCCACTTCTGGGGAGCCATGCAGAGCCAGGTAGGGAGCCTGCCTGCCCCGCGCCAACCTGACTTTTAATGGTCTGGTCAGTGATGCTGACCAGAGCTGCCACGGTCCCTTTTCGACTAGGCATTCCGGTCAAAAAACAGACACCTGGCCACCCTATTGAAGATTTGTATTGGGAGGTATCAGAAATGCCGGTTTCTAGAGCTTTCAGGTTGGTAAAGTGCCAGATAACACAGCTTTTACTGTAATTATAAAATAAATCAATTGGAATATAAATATTCTTTCATTTCAGTGTATAGTATATAGAGCAGTATAAACAAATCATTGTCTGTATGAAATTTTAGTTCGCACTGACTTCACTAGTGCATTTTATATAGCCTGTTGTAAAACTAGGCAAATATCTAGATGAGGTAATGTACCCTCTGGAAGACCTCTACGTACCCCTGGTGGAGAACCAGTGCCCTAGACCTTACCATGTAAGTGTACACACAAAATAATACAGAAACAAACTTCTCTGCTTTATCAGAGCACTGCAGCTCTTCTAATCGGTGTATTACGTTATCTGAAGCACATTTATCTTTCTGCTGAAAGCCAGGGTCCCAATGGATATTCTGAAATTCTATGAGGGATTATTGTGGACAACTGTCTTGCACCATAAGTCACGTAACTTCTGTGTGAACTCTGTCGAGCCTTTTTTACTGTCATTAGGCGGTCCCAAGAGAAAGCTGGTAAGTTTTCAGCCGTTTGTGGCATGTGACACAGCTACAGCTGCAAAGCAGGTGTTGTCATAATACCTACACTCCTTACTTCTCGAAGCACCACTAGGGGACCATCCCCTCTTTGTTCAAATCCATCCTTATTTCTTCCACCAATCCTTGGATACCAGAGTTAACACACCTAAGTCAGAAGTGCTGTTACCCCTACATTATGCAAGTGATCACTTGCGGTTTCAAATAATGTTTTTATTTGGACAAAGTTTCTCTAATTTTTCCCCATATTTCCTCCCCTAAAATACAGAAAACTAGTTGGGCCTCTCCTGTGGGTACACAAGGACAGCCTTTTAAATGTTCTTGTTTCCACTGAAGATTCAAAAAGAGTAGAATTCTGTTGAATCTTCCATGTAGATTAGATGGTTCTGGTCTCACTGAATCATCATGGACAATGATTAGGCAAGAAAGACAGAATATTCCTTTTTATTAATTTCCTTGGGCTGACTTCTGTGTCCCCTAGGAAGAATTAGAGCAATGCCATGCCATGGAGCTCAGCCTCACAGTTTGAGATACACTGCACTAGAGTGATTGCTCGGTGCTGGCATCTGGAACAAGCCACCTTGAATGACCATGTGCTTCTAGAGAGCAGCTATGGGATCCACTATATAATGAGACCCAAACTAAGCCTGGATTTGTAATAGGAATATGTAAGCATGTGTTGCAATGCTAATTGCACAAAGAGAGCTAGCAAAAACTGAGAATGAAGTGTGAGAATTTTGCCCATAATATATTTATTCATCTATATTTTTGAAAACTATTTGAATATCTTTCCAGATTCTCTTGCCTCAAGCACCTGGTTCATGCTTTACCCCATCCTGGAGAATACTCAGCACCCAAATGTGTTCTTCAGCTCTGTCATTTTTCATTACAGCAGAAGAGGTAGCAGAATAAAAGGCCAGATGCACAGATGAGTGGAACATACTGTTACAAAGGAAAGCAACTCTCTTTGGACACAACAAACACATGTGAACTTACTTGGCTCTTTGTAGTCCTGTTTCTTATAGTCTGTTTTCACAACTATGCCAAATTAAAAAATACAAAGAGTTTTTCTACCCCATCCACAGTCTTCCTTTTCAACTATCTATATTTGGTGTATTGAGAAGAGTGGGGCTGTAGGAAGAAGGAAGGAGTTGTAAGAAGCAAGGACAGTCTTACGATTAAGGCACAGGCCTGGGGAGCTGGATTCATTTCCCAGTTCTGCCAACAAGCTTCTTGTATGACCTTAGCACGTCACTTAACCTATGTGGGCCTCAATTCCCAGTCTGTAAAATGGGAATATGATACATCCCCATGTCATATAGGTGTTGTTAGGCTTCATTCATTCATGTTGGTGAATTGCTCAGATACCATACTGACAAGTTCCATAGAAATGCTTATATGAAAGAAAGCGGAAAAGGAAACTCAGAAGCTGAGATCTGAAAATATGTCAATTCCAGGACTCCTAACTGGCAAAAAAAATTGATATTTTTGCCAAGCGTGTTCTACTGATCTTTCCATGAGACAAATTTTCTTGTTTCTGAATAATAACAAAGGGCCAATTTGACATGAAAAGGAGTTCCCTTAAACGTGCACTAAATTCTCCCTACACACTAAGAACTAAAGATAGTGTAATGTGCTGCTAGCAATGAACTATTTGCCATGAGGAAAGCCCATCATTTGTAGAGTTTTCAGAGAAACCCTGGAATATGCAGGGCTGGCAGAAGGAGTTGCAAGTTTTTATGAGAAGGAGTGGGAGTAGGGGAGACTTCCAATGTTGGCATGTCCTGTGGGAGCACTTCTGGACCACTTGTGCATCCCCACAATCCACAGTGGGTCTCAGTACTACTTTATAGTGTGAGTGTGTTTTTTTTATTAGGGGAGTGGACAGAAATTACTGTTGTGGCTTTATATAAGGAAAGCCGTGTTACATTACTAATAATTACTATTGTTAATTATTTAATAGTATAACACCAACAGTCTGCTAGGTGTGAAAAGTTCCTGTGAACAATGAATCCTGAGTCAGAGAGATTTGCCAAGATTTTCAGACGTGACCAGTGGCTTTGAATGCCTCAAGTTTTGGGTGCCCATCCTGAGATGCTTTAAAAGGGCTTGATTTTCAGAGGGCAGATGTTTAGAACTTTTTGAAAATCAGGTCCCTTCTAAAAGTCTCAAGTTGGGTACCCCACTCAACATCAACAGCAGCTTTTAAAAGCTTGGCCATTGTGTGACTGCAGTAGTTTTGAAGAAGCTGTCTCAGACTGGTACAGCAGGAGGATGTTAAATAGCAGCTACTGAAGTTAGACATTTTAAAATCAGCAGGTCCAGATAACTTGCATTCAAAAGTTTTAAAATCACTGACTGAGGACAGTTAATGTTGATTTTCAGTAAGTCTTGGAACACTTTGAAAGTTCCAGAAGACTGAAAGAAAGCTAATGTTGAGTCAATATTTTAAAAGGATAAACGGGACAATCCGGGCAATTATAGACCTGTCAGTATCACATCATTCTCGGTCAAGATAATGGAGCAGCTGATATGTGACTTGATTAATCAAGACTTAAAGGAGGGTAATATAATTAATGCCAATCAACATGGATTTATGTAAAATAGATCCTGTCAAAGTAATTTTTTTGACGAGATTACAAGTTTGGTTGATAAAGGTAATAGTGTTGATGTCATACTTAGACTTCTTCTGTAAGGGATTTTACTTGGTATTGCACAACATTTTGATTAAAAAACTAGATCTATATAAAATTTAACATGGCACACATTAAATGGATTAAAATATTGCTAACTGATAGTCCTCAAAATGTAATAGTAAACAGAGAATATCATCCATCAGGTGTGTTTCTCATGGGATCCTACTGGTATCAGTTCTTGGCCCTATACTATTTAACCTTTTTATCAATGACCTGGAAGAAAACAAAATCATGACTAAAAGTTTGCAGATGACACAAAAACTAGGGGAGGGGTACCTAATGAAGAGGACGGGTCACTGATTCAGAGTGATCTGGATTATTTAGTAAGCTGGGTGCAAGCAAACAATATGTGTTTTAATATGGCTAAATGTATGCATCTGGGAACAAAGAATATAGGCCATATTTACAGAATGGGGACTCTATTCTTGGAAGCAGTGACTTGGAAAAGGATTTGGGAGGGGTGGTGGATAATCAGTTGAACATGAGCTCCCAATGCGATGCTGTGGCCAAAAGGGCTAATGTGATCCTTGGATGCATAAACAGGTGAATCTCGATTAGGAGTAAAGAGGTTATTTTACCTCTGTAGTTGGCATTGGTGAGATCGCTGCTGGAATCCTGTGTCCAGTTCTGCTGTCCACAATTCAAGAAGGATGTTGATAAATTGGAGAGGGTTCAGAGAAGAGCCACAAGAATGATTAAAGGATTAGAAAATATGACTTAGACTCAAGGAGCTGAATCTATTTAATTTAACTAAGAATGTTAAGGAATGACTTGATCACAGTCTAAAAGTACCTATATGGGGAACAAATATTTGATAATGGCTGGTAGAGCAAGGTATAACATGATCTAATGGGTGGAAGTTAAAGCTAGACAAATTCAGACTGGAAATAAGGTGTACATTTTGTAACAGTGAGGGTAATTAACCGTTGGAACAATTTACAAGGTGTTGTGGTGGACTCTATCACTGGACATCTTTAAATCAAGATTGGCTGTTTTTCTAACAGATATGCTCTAGGAATTATTTGGGGGAATTAAGATAGTGTTTGTTATATAGGAGGTCAGATTAGATGCTCACAATAGTCCCTTCTGACCTTTGAATCTACGAATTTGTGAATTGTATGTTTGTCCTTGGTGGTAGCCCAGGAATTGCATCCTGGATTACGACTCCAACTCTAAGAGGTAGAGCCAAGAGTAAGAGATCTAGCCTACAAAAATCTCAACAATGACAGCTGGTGTGTTGTGGCCACTGCCTTGTGTGCTGACTAGTACTGTCTGATTCTTATCTTGTACTCTCCATATCTGCTTATCATATTCACCTGTTGTCTTGTCTTATGCTTAGACTATATGCTCTTTGAGCCAAGGACTGTCTTTTTTTGTTCTGTGTTTGTGCAGTGTTTGTGCAATGCCTAGCACAATGGGGTCTGCTCCATGACTGGAAGCCCTAGGCAGGGCCGGCTCCAGGCACCAGCTTGGCAAGCAGGTGCTTGGGGCAGCCACTCCGGAGAGGGGTGACAGGTCCAGCTATTTGGCGGCAATTCGGCGGACAGTCCCTCACTCCCGCTCGGAGCGAAGGACCTTCCGCTGAATTGCTGCCGCAGATCGCAATTGTGATCGCGGCTTTTTTTTTTTTTTTTTTTTTTGCTTGGGGCGGCCAAAACCTTGGAGCCGGCCCTGGCCCTAGGCATACTGCAATACCAATAAAGTAACTTAATAATATAGTTCCTTAAATCTAACCTATCTAGAATTCAGTCTTAGAAATGGTTTTCTTTTGAGATAGCTCCCTCACCCCCAAAATAAAACACCTCCTGCTGCCAATGCTAACAAAATGTTAAGCCATCACTATAGACATATAGCAGAGGTTATGTCTGCTTATTTTTCCAGGCCGTGCTGTAGTTGCCTTAGCTACAAAACTGGAATAGTTAAAAACTGAGAGGTAAAAATTCATGCATACTTTAAGCAACTGCAGAAGGAAGTACCTATGGGTGAATAAGGAATTTTGTGACTTCGAAGGTGGCATATTTCAACACCAGCCAGTGGTGAAAGCTTCTGAAATGATAACTTGGAATGATGGGGTAATAATGTGGACCACCTTCCTCAGAAGTGTATCTCACAATTGAAAAGTCAAACAAAGTTACTCTGCCTTAGAAGAAACTCGAGACAGAAGTTGGGAATTAAGAAAACCCCGGTGATCAACTTCTTTTCAGTTCATTTACTTAAAACATTAAGGCAGAATACAAAATATTAGGGGGCTGTTGAGGCCACGGATGTTTGCAAAACAGTGAGGAAGACTAAAAGTGGCATAAACTGTAGATGAGTGGGTATTTTTTGTAAAGGTGTATGAAGCAGAAAAGATTTGCAGGTTCAGCTTGGATCAATACTTCAAAGACAACATGTTTATCAGAAACTTGGTTTAACTTCCTTCCACCAGACAAAACCTGGATGGCAGAAAATCCTCCTACTGTCAGCATGCCCAGGTGCAAGTTGTCTGCAACCTCCTCTCTGTTAGGGAATTGGTGGATGTAACCTAAAAAGTGAGCAGGGATAATCGGAGAGGGGCAGAACCAAGAGACTTGGAGATGTTCTGATTTGGCACACAGGGTTCCTGGGTGAGTGAGCCAACATTCCTGTAGGGGTTCCTGCTCCTGACTAGCCCTCCTCCTGCTCACCCCAAAATACAAGTGTTGTGTCTTAAAGGCATAATCACACCCTAAATAAATGTACTGCAGCTCAATACTTTGACAGCCAGGATCTGAATGTTGTAAAGAAGTACTTGGATAGGAGGGTAAATATAATGGAGTTTGAGGCAGCCTACAGCCAGGGGGCAGCAGGCATTATACCAGAGAAGTTCTCAGACTGGAGAGCCCTCTAATGAGTGAGTGGAGTAAAGCATTCCTCCCCTGGGAAAAATGAAGTGTATGCAGGGATTAACAGAAGGTTACTAGGGGAAAACCCGTTTGAACAAAGTAGCAGTTTTCCATTCTCTCTTACCTACAGCTACGGCCAATGGCACAAGAATGGGGTGGGAGTTATCCATAAATAGTCTGGCTGCTGTTTGTCAGAGACAACGGTTAAAATGTTCTTTCACAATTGCTACTTTAGCATGTACTAAAAATGACAAAGCCATCCAAATGAAATGGCCCCGCTGAGAACCTTCATTCCAAATCACAGCAATAAAACCACGGGTGGGTGGTCTTCATCACCGGTTGGCCTCATTATCATTTCATTGTATTTATATGGCCTACTGCTCTATGGAACTCCCCAGTACTTTAAAGCATTTCATTCACGGGGGCGGTTTGACATTCATATTTATATGCCCTTGTTGTATTCTCCTATTCTTGGGATCGAAGCCTTTTGTGAAATGGTGTGAGGAAGATGTGTATTCAAATCTTGGCCCAATGACTTGGCTATTGTAATGAAACAATTGAGAACATTGAGAATTCAAACATCCTGGACCCAATCCTGTTCCCACTGATGTTGAAGGTTTTGGTAGTGTCTTCAATGAGAGCAGGACCAAGGTCCGTAAAAGAAAGACAACTGTATGGTATATACTTTTTTTTTTTTTTTTGCTTCAAGAGGTTTTGTGCCTTCCCTATATAAGAAACGTATTGATTATGGTTTTATTGATAGAAATCAATTTTAAAGAAGTAGGTCTCAATCATACTATAGAAGTTAATGGCAAAGCTCCTATTGACTTCAACAGCAGCAGGATCAAATCCTAAAGATATTTTTCATTAATGTTGAAAATGCATCACCTTAATATACCATTTTCAAGGACACACTTGATAGAATAGTAAAGATGATTGACACATGAAGTATTATTTTTAATTTCTTTGTGTTTTGTTTTATAGTCAATGTACCGTCTTCCCGAGGCAGAGGAAAGCTGTTACTTGCAGGATGCTGTTGTTCTTCAATAGAAGCCGAAAACTGTGGAATAATTTAATCCAAATTGAGAAGGGCAAGATTCTGATCCCTTTACTCATGATGAAGAGTGCCTTACTCCACACATAGTTCCATTGACTTCAGTCATTATGCAGATCTTATTCAGACCAAACTCCATACATTTCAATGGCATTTAGCTGAACTAAAGACTGAGTAATTTTTTTTTTAAAAAACGGTATTTACTTTTAAAATATTAAAAAGATAATTATCCAAGGCTCATTAGTGCTATAGCATCGTTAATAATACAATAAAATCTCAGCACCATTAATTAATCACGTCAACAGAAACTCAGCCAAGCAATCACCTACAGATATGCTTTTCCATCCCTTTATCATTATGGGAAGCGTCCTCTCCAAATCCCCTGTCAAACAGCTGAGTTTTACAGCATTGTAGTAGGTCACAAAATTGGAGCTATTTTGGACAAAAGGGTGGATCAAAGTCCAGTATCATGGTGTCCTTGCGAAGAATACCCTGGCATTTCTTCAATGGAAAAAACTGAATGACTTCAGAATCTGGTTCAATGAAATTAGAAAGTTTCAGAATTAGTCTTTTTTCACAATTTATTTCAAATGTCCAAATGCTCCGTTTTATGAAAAACCTTTGAAATTTTGCAATTTCACTAAAAATAGGACCCTTTTTGAGTGAAAATGGGTTAATTTTCCCTAAAAGGGGATTCTACTTTTGAGGAAACATTTTCAGATTTTAGAAATTACTAAATTCCATTTGGACAAAGTTCAATTCCACATCAAAGCAATTCAGAATTTGAAATTTTGTATGTTTCAATATGGTATTGGCTTTGGATAGAAATGCTGTGAAATTTGAGTTTATGAAATAGCCAAACTGCAAAATGAGTATGAAATTACAAACCTCTTTTCATGCACATGTTTTCCTTGATTTCATGTATTAAGATAACATTTTCTAAGAGGAAATAGAAGCCCATCCATGCTGCAATGCTGCGGGGTACTGGTATTTGTCCTTAGAATGTAACTTGAATCTTACTCTGAAAGCCCCTTTACAGGGGAAATTTATTTTATTCAGAGACTCCCATCTTATTCACTGCTTTTAGGGTAGAATCTCAGAAATTTGAGAAACCAGCAGAACCAACTGCTGCAATAGAGGTGTGAAAATTCTGGGTTGGTAGCAGTAGAGTTTTTGGAACCCACAGACTCAGTGGGAATGAGGAAGGTACACCAAATCCACCTGTGTAGAGATGTGAGCTGCTGGTGCTTCTGGAGCAATGGACACCTCACAGCGTAAGCTTTCCCCATGAGCCCCAATAACATTCCAGACCAGGTCCTGGCCCTTTCTATGGACCCTGGTACCACTCTTGTTGCACTTCAATAGCTTCCTGAGGATTCCCTAGGAGATTTCTTAGCTGGAGCCACCCTGCTTTGAGTCCATGGTTTAGGGAGTGCAGTGCTATGCTGTCTCTCATTCCCCCATTGCCGGAATTGCCCTTTGGGGACTGTTGCACCTATACCTAAATTAGAAGGGTTGAACTGGCTCCCAGTCACCCTAGCACCTGAAAGATGACACAAAGCTAGCTTTATGTTCCCCATCCTCCCACCCACATCAGGCCCGAAGCTTAGTGGAACTCAGCCAGACGGGAGAATCTGTCCCCACCCGCTGCTGTACTGACAGGAGGGACAGGGAAAGACATCAGCCTGATGCATTCTGTGCTGACTTATTCCAGCTTGTGCCTGAAATAAGTTAGGCATGGCAAGTGCATAGGGATTCTATCATTTTGTGGGGCAATATATACAGAGCTGGCTTGCTCTGAGGCTATACCCCTATTCTCAGAACTCTGGGCTACACGGCTGATTTTTCCCAGTTTTGCTCATTCCAGACATATAAAGGAGCAGCTGCTGCTCATGTCTGCATGTGTCGTTGCCCAGTGAGGAGTTCAGGATCTGTCTTGGCAAAGGGCAAGGGCCTAAAATCTTCAGGTACAACTCCATGGAAAATAAATGAAAAAAAAATATGAATCAAATTTTAAATACATTTGCTTAAAATTTTCTCACAATCATAGTTGGAACTGGGGAAAAACACCATTTATTTATGCTTATGTGATTTAGAAAGAGTGACATGGGATTTTTTTCCAAATTTTCTTTACAAATAAAAAACATTACCCTGGGACAGAGAATCAGCGTGGCAAAGGGCAGGGTTCTCAGAAATTACAAGTACCTGAAATACAGGGACTCCTCAAACAAATTTAGTTTTACAAACTTTTAGTGTGAATGGAAAGACTGTGGAAGAGTGCTAGTCTGACAAGCCATTGGAGACTGAATTCCTTACTTTCTCCCCAGAACAGATACAGGGCAGGCAATGAGAATGTATGCTTCCCCCATCTGCTTTACCAATATGTCAATACTGACCTGCAAGGTCCACCTGTAGGGTAGAGTTCAGGGGAGAGCTCAGCCATCACGCTCATTCAGTCCTTGGCCTCTCTGCTGAGGCTGCCAACACAAATGGTGATTAGTGCCAAATGAGATGGTGGTTTTTGTGGTATGGGCTCTTGCCCACTAGAAACTGGACAAAGATACAGCTGTAGAGATGTCATTTCTTCAACCATAGGTATAATGTTCCAAGCATATTATTATGTATGATAAATGAATAATTGTACCTTTATGATACCTCATAGGATTAAGATCAGACACAGGAACAGAGCCAATAAATTTTCCACACAGTGGGACAAACTCTGACCTCACTTGTATCCAGTGCAACCTCACAAGCTAATCCAGTATGCAGGGTGGGGTCATGTGACACAGCAATAGAGTTGGTTAAGCTCTTCTTTTCTGTTTGTGAATGATGAACCAACCTGAATTTCTTCTGATATAGTCATTATTCCTAGCTATTTTCTTAATCATAGTAGTTTGGACAGATAATTTTCATCCTATGGTTTATTTGTGAGCTATTCAATTTATCTATTCACTGTTTATGATTCAATATTCATGGTATGTGATTGGTTACCTAAGTCACATGGTGTTGTTTCTGCTCCCCAGTTGGCTATCTGAAAGTTTTTAAACCACTTTTGTTAGCGCACAAATGCTCGTGCATACATGTGAATATGGGCATTCTTACAATGAATAACCAAACACTCTCCCTAACAGTCAAGCAAACAAAAACACTTTAATCTAACAACTCACAAGAGGGCACAACCATGGATGAGCTGAACAGCAGTTTGGAATTCAAACAAATACAGTATTCACCAATCCCGTTTTGCAGTAGTGGGTTAGCTCGGCTCTAGATCATTGTCCATATCAGATGGATATTTCCAGTAAGAGCATCTTTTGGAGACTATACCAGCATATATTATATATATTAATGGTATAGAGTGATTTGCTGATGGATTCCTTAGTATTTAAATTGGGACTTCTGGTAAAGGATGAGTAATTTGTTTACTATTATCATAGAATCATAGAATATCAGGGTTGGAAGGGACCTCAGGAGGTCATCTAGTCCAACCCCCTGCTCAAAGCAGGACCAATTCCCAACTAAATCATCCCAGCCAGGGCTTTGTCAAGCCTGACCTTAAAAACCTCTAAGGAAGGAGATTCCACCACCTCCCTAGGTAACCCATTCCAGTGTTTCACCACCCTCCTAGTGAAAAAGTTTTTCCTAATATCCAACCTAAACTTCCCCAACTGCAACTTGAGACCATTACTCCTTGTTCTGTCATCAGGTACCACTGAGAACAGTCTAGATCCATCCTCTTTGGAACCCCCTTTCAGGTAGTTGAAAGCAGCTATCAAATCCCCCCTCATTCTTCTCTTCTGCAGACTAAATAATCCCAGTTCACTCAGCCTCTCCTCATAAGTCACGTGCTCCAGACCCCTAATCATTTTTGTTGCCCTCCGCTGGACTCTTTCCAATTTTTCCACGTCCTTCTTGTAGTGTGAGGCCCAAAACTGGACACAGTACTCCAGATGAGGCCTCACCAATGTTGAATAGAGGGAAACGATCACATCCCTCGATCTGCTGGCAATGCCTCTACTTATACAGCCCAGAATGCTGTTAACTTCTTGGCAACAAGGGCACACTGTTGACACAAATCCAGCTTCTCATCCACTGTAACCCCTAGGTCCTTTTCTGCAGAACTGCTTCCTAGCCATTCAGTCCCTAGTCTGTAACAGTGCATGGGATTCTTCCGTCCTAAGTGCAGGACTCTGCACTTGTCCTTGTTGAACCTCATCAGGTTTCTTTTGGCCCAATCCTCTAATTTGTCTAGGTCCCGCTGTATCCTGTCCCTACCCTCTAGCGTATCTACCACTCCTCCCAGTTTAGTGTCATCTGCAAACTTGCTGAAAGTGCAGTCCACGCCATCCTCCAGATCATTAATGAAGATATTGAACAAAAACGGCCTGAGGACCGACCCCTGGGGCACTCCACTTGAAACCGGCTGCCAACTAGACATGGAGCCATTGATCACTACCCATTGAGCCCAACGATCTAGCCAGATTTCTATCCACCTTATAGTCCATTCATCCAGCCCATACTTCTTTAACTTGCTGGCAAGAATACTGTGGGAGACTGTATCAAAAGCTTTGCTAAAGTCAAGGAATAACACATCCACTGCTTTCCCCTCATCCTCAGACCCAGTTATCTCCTCATAGAAGGCAATTAGTGAGCAAGGTGTGCTATTATCACAGCAGTGAAACAAGTGAACATTAGGCTGGATTATGCCACAATATGGGACCTGATCCAGCACAGCACTTAAGCACAGGAATAACTTTAAACATGTCCCATTGAATGCAACTGGACAACTCCCGTTTCAAGTTGCACATGTACTCAACAGCTTTGCCAGATTGGGACCAGGAGACACTTTCATGATGAAAAATAATAATAATTAATAACCTGGAAAAGAAAATAGAAATCTAACCATTTCTTTGTGATTTAACTACTATTCCTGGAAAAGAGGACTCACCAGCCACTACACCTGAGTAATTAACATCCTGGCTTGATTCATACAAGACTCCAGGTGCACAAGATTGCAAGAAAGATTGTTAAAAAGAATCCAAGAAAGAATGAGTCTGAAAGGAAGATTGAACATGAAAGATTGTTATAAATCATGTGCAGAGACTGCCTATAGACTGCAGGGACATGTGAAGAGAAAATCAAACAAACCTTTTCCTAATTACAAAAAAGAATAATAATAAAAAAAAAGATCTGAGCATCAGCATGCCACCACTTTGATTTGTTTTAGGTCATTTAGTTAGGTTTAACTTTTTATGTAGGCTGGTTATATCATAGTGTATCACTGAGTTCAATACCATGTTATAGGTAAGGAACAGATACTGGCTCTGGCCAAAAGGCTGCGGGTAAAACCCCATGTGTTGTATGCTGAAATGAAGAAAAAACAAAACCAATTTTTAAATATTTGTTTGTTTCTTTTCATTATTGTTGGAACTGTCACTCAAGGATCCTACTTTTATTAGGAAATCTTTTACGGGGGGCCTGACCCTGCTATCAGCCAAATCCTGCTCTGTATTGCACTCAGTGGGGAATAGGGCTACTGTGTGCATCAGCATAGTTGCAGGTCCGGATTTCCACCTCACACTCAAGAGTACTAAGGCCTAGTGAATGTTGTCCTGTGCTCTACATCCCTAAGAGGGCCTGTGCTGCCCAGTAGAGGGTATGGAGACAGTCCAGGCCCCCATCCACTTTTTAAATGTGTCTGGGTGACCTATGACAAGTTCCCCTCAATGCACACCTGACTTGAGCCACCCTGGCCTGTGCCAACTGCGGAAAGCACCACACAGCCACCACCACACCACTCTCTCTCAGCCAGAGCTACTGCACCAGGTGCAGGCAGGCTACATGGGCAAGACACTTTTCTTTACTTTTGTCAAAAGTCTCAAATGAAGAATACAACTAACCTACTAATTTCAAAGCATATTTATAATTGTGCCAAGAAACAGACTCCCACATCTCTTAGCACAGCAAAAATGTTACTTGCCAAAAAGGCTCTAAATCTAAGAGCCCAGTGAGCAGCCCCTCTTTATCTGACAGGGATGTGAGGATGGATGCACTGGTATACAGCACTCATAAAATTTAATTATTAGATGTTAGAAGTTACATTTTTGTTTCAAAGGCTTAATTTTATAATTGAAAGGGACACACCAGGCCATCTGTGTATATCAGCACTTCTTGGAAGGACAGAGGCACTTGGCTTCACCCTGTGCTTCACTAACCACTAACAATAGCCTGCCATGTCTTATTACTGAAATGTAGACTTACATGGTTGTGCTTTCAGCACATCTAGTCCTCCTGGATCAAATTCAGCACTAGGTGTAAATGGGTGGAATTCCACTGGCTTCAATTAGAATTGCATTTACTGATGCCACTGGTGAATTTGGCTCATTGTCTTCTGATATTAAATCCATACATACCCAAACACCAAGAAATATTTTATTCTCTGCAAAACTTTCAATTTCGACACTACTCTCACATTTTGAGGATCTTCTCTTAGGCCCAGACAATGTTCTTGGAAGAGACTCCAGGGCTGTATTAAACCTAGGCTACCAGAAACATCAACAAGAAGAATTTTTGGAGCTTAAATGTTATTGGACTTAAACTCAGAAGTAGAAATTCACTTCTCAGTACTGTTCCCATTAAAAGTAGGGAAGTTGAGTACTGGACTAGTTAGGTCATCTGAAAAAAATCTTCATTATTCTTGTACCATATTCTAACCATGGTATTATATTTCATCCTGGAAAGAACATGCATGGCTACGTTTTAGCCCTCTGATTTATAATGGAAACACTGATAGATCTAGATCCATTTGCAGATGCTATTTCAGCAATGGGAAAAACAGCCTCCTCATTTTTTATTTTAAATATCAGTACAATTTGGTATTGGTTTCATGAGGCATTTGGATGGGCCTTTATTCACAAATGAATAAAAATTAGTAAAGTCCTCAGAATCAAAGGTAAGCCAAAACTGGCACCCAGAAGCACAAGGCAACCCAGAGAGCCCATCTGCAGCCAAACCATGCAGCAGACCCAGACACAGCTTAAAGGCTGGCAACAAGATCGCCTGCAGAATCTGCCAAGGAGCCAGATGCTGTTGCTTCCAAAGCTTGGCATGGGGGTCTCTGATTGCCATCCAACAAAGAGGAAAAAGAGGGATGATATAACGTGGTGGGATAAAACACATCCCACCTCAACCTTTTTTTATTGCTCATTGAAAATTTTGTGGAAGATAGTACTGGAAACCATATAATTGTTTTTGGAAATACATACATTAGCCACAACAATACCCTTGCCAAATGGGAAATGTAGTAGTGATTTAAATGTATACCCTGTATAAAAAATTAAATCTTCATACCTTATGTTTCTGGTATGTATGTCTTTGCATCTTTTGTTAACTGTTACAATGGAAACCATTAAAATGAACACAGAATGGCAGAAATATATGAGTTCTTTTGCGATAATTTTTCAAAATTCCCTGTCTCTGCATAGCTGCCTAGATCAGCTATATCTTAGTAATGACTACTGAATATGAAGAAGCAAGTAAAGTGTATGGAAATAAACAAGGGAATTGTAATTTAAGATGTATACAGAGAAGGACATTATAAAGAAGGGTGTGTATAGAGACATTATACAGATATGGGGGGAGGTCTGCTACTCCAGTGTGTTACACAGTTTTATGCTCGTGTACCTCAATTGATTTCACTGGCATTGCATCTGAGGAAAATTGGTGTAACACAGTGGAGCATCTAGTCCAGCAAATGCACAATGGAGTGAGAGTACTGTAAAGTATTATAGTGCAAGTATGGAAGTAAAAGCGCCATGTAGCCGAATGTATATAGAGAAATAAGTGTAGCATGTACATAAAGAAAAGAAATAGGAATGCTGTAAAGGGTAGGCATTGCTTGGTTAGGTTAAAGCGTAAGTACATTGTAAAATACGGAGTATGCAAAGAAGGCTATTGTAAGGGAAGATGTACAGCATATAAAGAAGTAAGGTTATTAGTAAGTAGTGTATAGATAATGTAGTAAGAATGGTTTCAGAGTAGCAGCCATGTTAGTCTCTATCCACAAAAAGAACAGGAGTACTTGTGGCACCTTAGAGACTAACAAATTTATTAGAGCATAAGCTTTCATGGGCTACTGCCCACTTCTTCGGATGCGAAGAAGTGGGCAGTAGCCCACGAAAGCTTATGCTCTAATAAATTTGTTAGTCTCTAAGGTGCCACAAGTACTCCTGTTCTTTTTGTAGTAAGAATGTTGCTGATGCACATCCCATATTGGGTTTTATAAGGACACTTTCATGATTTTCAGATATATTTGTATTTAAAGCAGTGGAATCAAAAATAAACAATTCTATTAGATGAAATTAGCTATAAGTAGGGAATTTGTTGTTGTTGTGAAACCCCCATTGTTTGGAACTGATAATCAGAGTTGTGTGCTGGAAACTGGAAATGTGAAGCAGATTCAGAGGGCATATCTGATACTGTTATTCTCACCTTTGCCACTAGTTTTTGAAATTGTTCCTCTTCCACTCTGAAATCAGGCATCTAGGGCTAATAGTTAGGAAGGCTTATTTTTGAATCACTGCTGTTTATTTTTGGAGCTGCCAATTTTTAGGTGGATAGTTGTGACTAGAACATTATTTATTCTAACATATTTGGTTCCTTTCCCTTTCTATACGTCTGTTCTTAGGAGACAAATGAATTACATATTACAGCTAGGCATATTTTATAAAGCATATAATTATGGTGTGGAGCAAGTAGCAATGCCTATAGTTAAGGTTGCCTAACACTCTCCATTATATGACCTTGTTTTATATTGCCTATGACTTATTAGTAAGTAGTGTATAGATAATGTAGTAAATTTCAGCCATTCAGGCTGAAATTTTCAGTGGTGGGCATGAGTGGCGGGTGAAGCCCCTGTTGAAAGAGGGTAGCCTGCCAGCCCCGCCCTTTCCACCTGAGGTCTTGCCCCCCCCCACCACCTGCCAGGTCCACATGGAAGATAACAGCCTTCTACTTCTACCAGCTACTTTGTTAACTCAAATGGTAGAAGACTCTGCAGTGGATCTAAAAACTCCAACCCTGGTGATGACCAGTGCGGGAGGGGGAGTCCATATGATTCCAACATGGTTACATTTTTTTTCATTTAAGTTTAAAAACCAGAAAATTACATCTAACATTCTAAATTAAAACAATGTTAAGGTTGCAAAGTCAAGTATTCAATAACCTCAACTGCCTGAATCATGAGACCATCCTTTCTCTTTTTGCAGTTTCCTGCCTGACTCACCACACACTTTCTGACTTCTACTATGAATCAGTCTGAGGTCCTAACAACAGCAGCCTCCTTCTCTTTGCAACCCTGATTCATCTCCAGAGCACCACCCAGCCTGTGCACTGAATGAGGAGGGGTCCTGTGGAAAAATTAGTCTGGATCATGTAATGTCTGCATCATAATGTGTACAGACAATAGGGTTGAATTAAGGTTGTACTGGCAACCTTAATGCTGGCATTTCCTAACTTTTGAGTGCTTCACTTTGCAACCTTAATGTTCTCTTAATAGTTTTTTTTAATGTAATATAGCTATCGCTGCCATGAGGTTTCCTTTGGCTCATAATACAAGGTGACTTATGAGCAGTTCAGGAAAGAGGACACTGAAACTAAACATTTTCGCCATTGTCCTATGTGAATTCGTAAAAATCATACAACAATACAGAGCATGCTATAAATACATGACAAAGCTCTGAGCTGAGCTAATGAAACAGTTTTTATTAAAATGCACATTATTTAGAGACTTTCATTTAAAGGGCAAAATGGAACAATCAAAGTGATAGCTGAACAGTAAGGCAACCTGCTGCATATGCAAATGAAAGGGTTTAACACAAGATCGACACAGCAAACTGAGTGGCTAAATGTTCCTACTGATGAATGCATTACTGTGTGCTCTAGAGAAGCTAGTAGACAGAGTTCACTAGCGTGATATGGGGGGGGGGGGTGATTTTCAGTGTCTCTTGATGCAGAGAAAAGGATGTAATTGATATAAAGGTTATTCTTGGCTAGATTCTCTAGGTCACTACAGCCCTTTCTGCTGTTTTGGCAAAGCAAGTGGGCTGGAAACTGGCTGGATCTCCCCAGATGATAATTTCCTGAGCATGAGGGAGTCTTTAACTGGTGTAGAACCAGGTAGTTTGCTCCTACAGCAGTCCCCAACCTGGTTCTGACATAGCAAGTGTGTTAGGAGAACTACAGCGGTCTGGCTAGTTTGAGCTGCTGGGTGTAACAGTAAAGCAGCCTCCATGCTGTTGACTATTCTAGAACCACAACTGGATTCAGGGCCAGAGCTAGGGCTGGCACAAAGCCATCCTGAGAATCAGGGAGCCAGCATCAGCTCTTTGTAACCCACTTCCTCTGCTGAACCCAGTGGTGACTTGAGATCAACAGATAATCTGTTCTAAGGCCAGAAGGGACCACTGTGATTACCCAGTCTGACCTCCTGTAAAATACAGATCATAGAACGTCTCTGAATTATTTCCTGTTTGAACTACAGCAATGGCTCTTAACCTTTCCAGACTACTGTACCCTTTTCTGGAATCTGATTTGTCTTATGTACCCGCAAGTTTCATCTCACTTAAAAACTACTTGCTTACAAAATCACACATAAAAATACAAAAGTGTCACAGTTTGCTTTACTGAAAAATTGCTTACTTTCTTATTTATACCATATAATTGTAAAATAAATTAATTGGAATATAAATGTTGTACTTCTATTTCAGTGTATAGTATATAGAGCAGTATAAACAAGTGATTGTATGTTTTAGTTTGTACTAAAAGCTAGTGCTTTTTGTGTTGGCCTTGGTAAAACTAGGTAAATATCTAGATGATATTTGATCTAGAAGACCTCTGCGTACCTTCAGGGATACACATGTTCCTAGTTGAGAACCACTGACCTAGAGGGTGTCCTTTAGAAAAACAATCTGTCTTGATTGTAAAATTGCCAGCGATGAAGAATCCACCACGACCCTTGGTAAATTGTTCCAATGATTAATTACTATTACTGGTAAAAATTAGCACCTTATTTCCAGTCTGTATTTGTCTATGTAAGGGGGCTGTTGACCTCTTACTGACACTAGCCCCTGTAACAGCGAAAGTGAGGGTTAAGCCCCCCAGAGATCCTGGGCCTGGCCTTATGCATGGGAGAGAGGAAGTGGAGTCCTCTACTCAGGCAGGCATATGGGTAAAGGGAGTTGGGATGGGGACACAGATCCTTTCACCATCTGATTCCACTTGGGTAGCAGAGAAGCCAGGGAAATTCCCCACAATAGCAGGACCATTCCTCCACTTACATAATGTTTCAACTTCTAGCCATTAGATCTTGTAGTTTTGTCTGCTAGACTAAATAGCCTGTTATCAAATTTCCATTCCCCAAACAGGTACTTAAAAACTATAATCAAGTCACCCCTTGTCTTTGTTAAGATAAATAGATTGAGCGCGGCGAGTCTGTCATTAGATGGCATGTTTTCCAGTCCTTTCATCACTCTTGTAGCTCTTCTCTAAACCCTCTCCAATTTATCAACATTGAAGAGTGGACACCAGAATTGGACACTGTTCCACTAGCGGTCACAATATATTACCTCATTATTTGGCATTAACCTCCCAACACCCACCTTGTTTATGCAACCAAGGATCACATTCACCCTTACAGTGTTGCACTGGGAGCTCATGTTCTGCTGATTATACACCACGACCACCCCCCCACAAGCCCCTTTTAGGGTCACTGCTTCCCAAGGTACAGTCCACAATCTTGTAAGTGTGGACTACATTATTTGATCTCAGATGAATATATTTATCTTAAAATGCATAGTGTTTTTTTGCACCCAAACTTACTAAGTGATCCAGCAAAAAGAACGGGAATACTTGTGGCACCTTAGAGACTAACAAATTTATTTGAGCATAAGCTTTCATGGGCTACAGCCCACTTCATCGGCTGCATAGAATGGAACATATAGTAAGGAGATATATATACACATACAGAGAACATGAAAAGATGGGAGTTGCCCTACCAACTCTAAGAGGCTAATTAATTAAGATGAACAATTATCAGCAGGAGAAAAAAAACTTTTGTGGTGATAATCAAGATGGCCCATTTCAGGCAGTTTGACAAGAAGGTGTGAGGATACTTAAAATGGGGAAATAGATTCAATGTGTGTAATGGCTCAGCCATTCCCAGTCTCTATTCAAGCCTAAATTGATGGTGTCTAGTTTGCATATTAATTCAAGTTCATCAGTTTCTCGTTGGAGTCTGTTTTTGAAGCTTTTCTGTTGCAAGATTGGTCACTCAGTAACAGACTTAAAGGTGGCAGAGAGGTTGAAGTGTTCTCCTACTAGTTTTTGAATGTTATGATTCCTGAGGTCACATTTGTGTCCATTTATTCTTTTGCGTAGAGACTGTTCAGTTTGGCCAATGTACATGGCAGAAGGGCATTGCTGGCACATGATGGCATATATCACATTGGTAGATGTGCAGGTGAACAAGCCCCTGATGGCGTGGCTGATGTGATTAGGTCCTATGATGATGTCACTTGAATAGATATGTGAACAGAGTTGGCATCGGGCTTTGTTGCACGGATAGGTTCCGGGGTTAGTGTTATGTTCTGTGGTGTGTGGTTGCTGGTGAGTATTTGCTTCAGGTTAGGGGGTTGTCTGTAAGCGAGGACAGGTCTGTCTCCCAAGATCTGTGAGAGTGAGGGATCATCTCGCAGGATAGGTTGTAGATCTTTGATGATGCGCTGGAGAGGTCCTCTTCATTATTTACCATTCCCCAATCATTGTGTCATGTGCAAACTTTATCAGTGATGATTTTATGTTTTCTTAAAGATCGCTGATAAAAATGTTAGATAGCATAAGGGTATTTACCAATCCCTGCAGGACCCCATTAGAAACACAGCCACTCAATGATGATTTCCCATTTACACTTTGAGACCTGTCAGTTAGCCAGTTTTTCATCCATTTAATGTGTATCATGTTAATTTTGTAGTCTTCTAGTTTTTTAATCAAAATGTAGTAGGATACCAAGTCAAATGCCTTACAGAAGTCTAAGCATATTACATCAGCATTATTACCTTTATCAACTAAACTTATAATCTCATTAAAAAAGATATCAAGTTAGTTTGACAGGATCTATCTTCTATAAACCCATGCTGATTGGCATTAATAATATTGCTCTCCTTTAATTCTTTATTAATCAAGTGCCATATCAGTTCCATTATTTTGTCCGGGACTGATGTCAGACAGACTAGCCTATAATTACCTGGGCTGTCACATTTACCCTTTTCAAATATTGGTACAACATTAGCTTCTATATTCAGGCTGCTGGACACACAAAGACTCTGTAGTTCTCCCTGGTTCTCCAGTGCCCCAACTGAAGAACATTCTCTATGCTGTCTAAAGGCATCACAGAGCCTCTTATACCACTGTCTTGCACCTTCTTTCCTTATTTGTATCATTGCAAAGTGGATATAAAAATATACCACATGGGATTGGTGATGGTTTATACCCAGGTCAAACTTCTCTGTAAATCCTGACCTAGATCAAGGGTTACACCATACCTTTTGAAAACTGACTGGTTTATTGCAGCCAATGCAAAAAGGTGCTGAGCATTTTCACCTCCCACTGATAACAGTGGGAATTTTGCCTGAGTAAACACTAAGTAAACGGTGAGTAAGGGCCTCAGGCTTCATCCCAATGAGAGATGAGGGTTCTCAGCACCTCTCAGGCCTGATCCCAAGGTAAGCTTACAATTGTGCTTGCCCTCAGTAACACCCATGCAACTCCTCTGATGGTGTTTGCTGACAGCAGAATTTGGCCCATTGTGTTTCTTCTCATTTGACAATAATATCCATTTCTTTCATACAAAACTCAGGAAATCTGCCTTCTAACAATAATTTATGTACTTTCTAAGAGACATATGCTGTTTTGTCAGCATGAAGGCCCCATAAATGTATTAGTACTGGATCTTTAACCCTTAGACTGTTCTGTTAGACCGGAGACTTTTTAATGCCACAAGGAAAAACAAATACAAATAGGAGCTTTCACTTTATCGGTGCAGAGCTGATATGGCAATAGCTCACTGGATTAGATCAGATCAGACTTGACAAGCTTGCTCCTCTGTTGGGATCACAGCTTGAGTGTGGGCTTGTTGTGTCGGAATGGGCCTACTGTACCCAAACAGCTGAGCTTACTCCAGCTTTCAAAGGAACATTTTATACTCATTATACATGCAGCATAATTTCAAAATATGTCCCTAGCACTAAAATGCAAGAGGAGGACATTGAAAATTAGAAAGTGGTGGAGAAGACACAATGGAAATGAGTCATTCAGAGCTCCAAGATAACCACTCGAGGCCTACCCAAAGTGGACTGTTACAAGTTATCATGAACAAGGAGAGAAGGGCTGCTTGACGCATTGATAACAAAGAGAGGGGTTTATGAGTGTATGTACATTTTAAAAGTGGATAGAAGCAAAAGATAAGCTACAAATCCCAGGTTTCAAAATGTTATGATCTAAGTACAGAATTAATCACTGCCACAACTAAGAGATCATACATTCTGGAATGTCATGAGCTGTCCATGAGTTGTGTCATTGCAGAGGATGATAAATCACTGCTAAAGACATAACAACCAACATCATCACTGCTACATAACAGATCATGATGCATCAAGATCTTTTCTGAAATATTATTTACAGTTAGCAGGGGTTTGGAATGGCAAAGCAGAAACTGATATTAATCTTCTCTGTACTATGCCGGCCATGTACTGAGAAAAGCAGGGTATCTATGACTTTCAGTGGTTATATACAGTATATCCAAAAGGGATTAAGTATATATATTTCCAGATGGAAAAAAGGGAGGGGAGAGAGGTAATTAAAACCCCATTAATCAGACAATTGTGAACTCTTTTATTATGATATTTAGAAGCTGTTTGTAACTATGTAAGGTTTGTGTTCCCTATTGCAATTGTGGAGAGAGAATTAATTAATATACCTGGGAGGCGGGGTGAGGGGGAGAGCCCAATGCTTTTCAGAGAATGTCTAATGGTTTGGAAAAAAACTCAGAACTTCTTCTGATTCTTCCATAGCTATGGGGTCTTTTATTT
The DNA here is from genome assembly GCF_013100865.1 of Trachemys scripta elegans. Lineage (NCBI taxonomy): Eukaryota > Metazoa > Chordata > Testudines > Emydidae > Trachemys > Trachemys scripta. The sequence continues at coordinate 68,144,983 of NC_048300.1, read as the reverse complement.
TATAGATGTTTTATCTGTGTCTTGTTTTTTTAACTTACCTTTCTCCTGAAAACCAGGCTCATTTGTTCTATTACAAATATAATCACAGGAGAAACCTGATAATTTTTATGACTGTTTTCCTGACAAAAATAGAATTTTGGGTAAAAACTTTTGTTGAAAATACAAAATTCTGAAAATTTCTACTAGCTTTGTGTATGTCTCTCTCCAAACGCTTCCCCTTTCTTCATCAATCCAGAAAAAAGATTTATGAGGCTCAAGGATCACTGACTCATTCCTCCTCCTTTTATGAAAGGTGTGTCTGATTTGGTTCACATCATTCAACCAGTAGGATTAATAGTTCCATTTAAACAAAGACTGAGATCGGTATAGAAGGCCTCTGGGTAGGAAAAAACTTCCTGCTACAAAGAAATCTCTATCTACCTTCGACAACAAGAAAAAATTAAAGCTTTATAACGTCCTCCAAAGAATCATCCTACCTTGTCTCTGTAGGAATATTATCCAGCCACAGGCCATCCAAAAGACACAAGCAAAGTGCCTTTCAGTTTTATATTGGTTACTCATTCTGTGCTTGTCTCGTGATGTGAAGTCGAACCCTCCCACAGGTTTTAATTGAGTTAATTCATTGCCAGGCCCCTTCAAGCCTTTTGTTAAGTGCCTTCCAATACATACATTTTTCTGGCATGGTGTGTGTGTGTGGGGGAACACTTTCACAGCATGCGGGAAGCACACCACATACCTGTACACTTCAAATACTTCAGTCACTTACATTTTGTGTGAATGTTTTTGCTACTTAATGACCAGCCAAAGAATTTACTAGCTGCTGATTGGAATCAATACAAGGATTCTCCAGATTTTCTGTCCTCCTTCTTAATTGGATATTATCGCTCATTAACGATGCTGTCGAGCCTGTAGACTACTAATTGTCTGTGGTTCCTCACTGTTTCCCCCAAATGATCAGTCTTTTGTTCAAGTTCACAAAGTTTAATTTCTGTTCCACTCACCAAAGTGTGGAGAGCATCCAACTTTTGTTCCATTCTGAGAAGGGCTGAGCACACAGAGCCTGGACTCATCTCCCTGAACTGGTTTTTAGGATAAGCTGAAGTTCCAAAGACTCCTGCATACTTTAGTTATTCACCAATTTGCAGCTGTTGGAATCTATTTCTACTTTACAAGTTGCCAGAGAGCCTGCTCTGCCCACAGACCTTTGCAAAGAGTCCCATGTCTGATACTAGGTAGGGGCAATCCATAAGAGCTGGTTCAGGGCTGTTTGAACCTTTTGATAAACTGAGGAAGGGTTTACATTTGCCATATTTCGTCTCCACTTATCCGTTAGGAAGCTTAAATTCTTTCACAGAAAACCATTTACAGTGGAGCAAAATCCCTAGGAAAAAGTATCTTAAACTCCTGCAAACTGAGATTGTGCCACATAAGCCGAGTGGCATAACACTTACAAGCCGGTAGCTGCCATCTTGCCCCACCACGTCAGGTGGCATGATCCTTTTGCATTCTTGATAGTCTTGGAAAATTCTGGATCTGTTTTCAGCATTTTCTAATTCACTGCCTGGCCAGGATATTTTGGGTCAGTTTATTTAAAGAATTAAAACTGCTAGGACTCAGTTACTAGAGAATTTGGCAACATCGTTATTTTGGGTGTGGTAGCTTGTTTTGACCGAAGGCCTACTTGGTTTCTGTAGAAGTATGTTGTTGTTATTGTCCCTCTCGTTACCATGGTGATGTGAGTTACCTAGATGGTGCTAGAGGATACTTACAGCTCATGTAGCTACCATACACTGCTAGGACAGTTTGCATTGTAATCCTGGTTGTTGGTCAGAAATTCCTATAATAAGGAAACTGTTTACTATATGTGTCTCAATTACATTATATAAGAATTTAGCAAAAGGGTGGATACTCTCCTACTTGCATCTCTTTCTGCATTTCTGCCTTGCTATGTGAGCCTGTACTGGTTTTTACAAACTGGTCTTGTAATTTGAAAACTGGGTGAAATATTGGCCCCATTGAAGTCAATGGTAATTTTGCCATAGACTTTAGTGGAGTCAGCATTTCACTCTTTATTTTTGCTATCAACGGAATGACTCCCGGACACCTGGAATCAAGGTTTGCTGATACCCTGTCTGTGTGTTTGATTACATATATTTATACTATTTCTCTTCCTGATAACCCATATGCGTCTGCAGTTACAGATATAAAGAATTTTGAATGCCTACAGTAAATGTAGTGGTAGAAAGATACATATTTTGCTAATTTGCAGAGAATGTGGGTGTCTCTCCAGACCAATAGTTTGCTACTGTAGAGGAGCTTGTCATTTTCCAGCAATAAGATGTCTTGAGACCAGCTCTTGGAGAAAACATCTATACCAGGCATAAATGAGCGATTACTGCTTGAACCAGCACTAACTATAGAAAACGGTACTTTATTGTTAGCCAAATTGAATCTGCTATGGCAGAAGCTAAAATAATTATGCAAGGAACTAGATATGAGTAGGCGTGCTGCAATACTCCAAAAGGGCCTTATTATTGGAGTTTAAAGTACCCACCCTATACACACTCACATCCTATATCATTTGAAAGCTTATATTATGTATGTTTAGAGGAGGTATGATGTGGAACTGCCAAGTGGTGCTATAAGCCTGTAGGCGAGGTGAAACAATGGTACCCAAAATGAGAAAGTATCATTTTTTTGCACAGTTCCAGAAATATTGCACCATGACTATGACTACAGTTTTTACTCTTTAAATAAATTTCAGCACCTTAATGTAGTGTTTATGGGTCAAAGCTACCCAACAACAATGTATTAAAAGATTGTTAATGGTTTTGCATGAGCAAGTATTGCTTCCTCTTTAGCGTGTGGCAAAAATGGCAAATATCAACATTTCATGATATATGAACATGAAATGTTTTCACATTGCATATTCTGAATTGTTAGAGTATCTCACAAGTGATTATAATAGTTTTCTATCTTTTCAACTTGATGTTTGCTGACCAGATCAGTCTCATACTGAAGGTTGTGCACCAGTAGCAGTAGATTGTGTGCTCATAGTTTGTACTACAGAAGGGGTAGATATAAATGTATGTGAATTCCTAATGTAATGCTTCTCCATTTGTAAGCTTTTGTACATTATGATGGGCTGTACAAACCCCACACGGGGCCACAGGGGGTTAAGAAATTACTTTGGGTCCAGCCAGCCCCGCCCCACCACACCGTCAGCAAACGTTCCATCTGGTGGAGGAATTAAAAGATAGAGAAACACACAGTTCATCTGGTGGCAAACCTGGAAGAAAGCAGACCTGCAACTGGTGGCTCCAGCAGCGCAGAGCAGAGGAAAGGCCAAAATCTCTAAGATAACTGCCCCCAAAAGTCCCTCCCTGATGGTAGGGAGGACCCACCTCAGAAACAGTCAGAGAGGGAAGCATTCCCTTCTCCCCCACATATGGACCCTGGACATACAATCCCCCAGCCAGTCATGGGTCATAACCTTGACCACTAGGTCATGCTTCCTGACCAACCCCCCCCCCCAGCCCCCCCCGAGTGTGGACCTTCACATACATACCATGTAGCATCTAGTCTGTCTGGTAGAAGGGTTTAATTTTGCCTATGCATGCAGTACAAGCCTTTGAAATATTCTAGAAACTAGCTTTTTAATTCAGTGACACTTATACATAGGTCAATATTCGTGTTAGAGATGACACCTCACAGCTTCATGCTGAGCTTCAGTCACAGTGCTCACTAAACAAAAATGGCAATTTTTATACTAATATATAGATCTAATTTATATTTAATTTAGCACAACTCTGTATGCTTGTGCAGAATGAAAAATGGTGGTAGTGGTAGTAGTAATGCTTACAGTATACTTTAGGAATTTTACCTCGCCAGAGAAGTTACAGCTTAAGAAGACAGGGAAGATACAAGCCCCTTAAAGCTTACATCAAAGAGAAAAAGACTCTCCACAAACTTTGAAAAATGTGTTATTTGTCAAGAAAAACAAAAGAATGCAAAACTATCAAAAGCCACCAGTGCTGGACAGAATTCTGTGATGCTGGCAGCAGAAGCCAGGATAGATGAATTGTACTGACGGCTACTGGATGAGATTTCTAGTTTAGATGATGTGCCACCAGTACTCTATCCCAGAGGTCGCTTTCAGAAATACACAAGCAAGTCACATTTGGCACATATCAGAGCTGTATTGAAACCAGGAAAGAAAACAGACTGAATCTGATCAGAGAGCATCACATTCACCTGCTTCTGTAGCTACCAGAGCAAGCACATCCTCCAGTGACTGGTCCTGTTGCATTGTTTGCTTGAGAAAAATACACAAGAAAAACAAGAAAGTTCATAAAACAGAAACATTTGAGAGATCAACCACTCTAAGGGAGGCAGCACTTCAATGAGGAGATGGTGCACAGACTATCTGTGAAAGACTTGATTGCTAGATGCCGTTTATCACTCAACATGCCTTTCTTCCTACTTGAGTAAGACAAATCCTAAAGCAAAACCATCTAGTTACACTGTAACAATACAGTCCCTACATAACACTGCATTTTATCAACTGATTAAAGAGCTAGACCAGGAGTGGCCAACCTGTGGCTCTGGAGCCACATGCAGCTCTTCAGAAGTTAATATGCAGCTCCTTGTATAGGCACCGGCTCCAGGGCTGGAGCTATGGGCGCCAACTTTCCAATGTGCCAGGGGGTGCTCAACCCTTGGCTCTGCCACAGGCCCTGCCCCAACTGCACCGCTTCCCGCCCCCTCCCCTGAGCCTGCTGTGCCCTCACTTCTTCCCCTCCCGCCCACGAGCCTCCTGCACACCACGAAACAGCTGATCGGGAGGTGCAGGGAGGGAGGGGGAGACGCTGATTGGCGGGGCTGCCGGTGGGTGGGAGGCGCTGGAGTGGGGTGGGGGAGCTGATGGGGGCTGCTGGCTCTTTGGCAATATACATTGTTAAATTCTGGCTCCTTCTCAGGCTCAGGTTGGCCACTCCTGAGATAGACAATGATCTTATGTACAGCAAGAAGGCTTGTCTCCTGTCCAAGCTGCTACAAAGATATAAAATCTTACTTCCCTCAGATGTAGAAACTGCAAACTATTCCAGTAGCAAATTACAGGAAAGGTTAGAAAAACACTGTAGTTCTGCAATTTCATTCCATGCACAGCATGCACAAAGCAAATCTACCATTGTTCTATGCAGCGCAATAACATTATCTAATGCTATCTAAGCTGCTAGTAAACTGAAGCATGAATTTAAGATATCCAAATGTTTTCTGGATGTTCTGGCAAGTGAGCTTGATGAACAGCTTTCAAATAAACAAGTGGTTTTGTATAACATTGCTTTTACCCTTCGATATAAAACAGTCAAAAATGAAAGCCTCAGAATATTATCCAAAGCCAGGTGATTGTAGTTTAGATAGGTCAGCTATTTTTGTGACCCTGTTGGTGCAGGAGTTTGTTCTTTGGTTGGTAGATAGTATGTAACAATTCCAAAATTATCACACCACTGCACATAAGTCTTGAGTCACAGCCACGCGTGAGTTTGGATCTCACAATTTAATTGACATACTACAACTTCTTGGATTCTGCATCAGTTATGATGAGCTGAGACGATTCATCACTAATGCTGCAAAAACGGAAGTAGAAAGACTCCAGTGAGGTTTGTTCATTCCAGATGGAATCATACCCCTTCATGCTGGTGGAGATCTCATCCATGAAAAAGATAATATAGACATCAATGTAGAGACCACTGATGGAAAGAATACCTTCCATTCAATGGATAGAGTGGAATTTCAAGAACAGGCTGCAGATAGACCAGCAACTTGTAAAATTCCACAGTGAATATATGATTCAATATGCACCTAAGAGTGTAGGAGCCACAGCCAGCACAAACAATTCTTCTTGCTGGAGGTGAAGTAGCAAAGTCCATCACCGGTAAAGGTGTTGAAGAAGCCCAAGATTTATACAGTACTCAAGAGGAAGCAGATACAAGGATAACAAGGAGTCTGGTGGCACCTTAAAGACTAACAGATTTATTTGGGCATGAGCTTTCGTGAGTAAAAACCTCACTTCTTCGGATGCATCCGAAGAAGTGAGGTTTTTACTCACGAAAGCTCATGCCCAANTTTTTTCACCAATAGGAAAAACACAGTTCACCATACTTCCTGTTGTTAATGCATGTCCGGCAGGAGGTATGGTGCAGAAGTCAGGAAGGAGTGTGTCACTAATTATGAACACACGTATGATGTGACGCTTGTCAATTGTGCTGGTCATGGTGCCTGTTTCAATCCATGTGTTCCATTTTTGGAAAGTAGTGAACAACAAGGACCAAACCATCTGTACCAGGTGACCTAATTATTATGGTTCCTTTGGCACCAAGAGACCCATATTGGCACATACCGCATACAGAAACATCCTTGTATCTGGTATCAGGGGGTAGCCGTGTTAGTCTGTATCTACAAGGATAACAAGGAGTCTGGTGGCACCTTAAAGACTAACAGATTTATTTGGGCATGAGCTTTCGTGAGTAAAAACCTCACTTCTTCGGATGCATCCGAAGAAGTGAGGTTTTTACTCACGAAAGCTCATGCCCAAATAAATCTGTTAGTCTTTAAGGTGCCACCAGACTCCTTGTTATCCTTGTAGATACAGACTAACACGGCTACCCCCTGATACCAGATACAAGGATGTTTCTGTATGCGGTATGTGCCAATATGGGTCTCTTGGTGCCAAAGGAACCATAATAATTAGGTCACCTGGTACAGATGGTTTGGTCCTTGTTGTTCACTACTTTCCAAAAATGGAACACATGGATTGAAACAGGCACCATGACCAGCACAATTGACAAGCGTCACATCATACGTGTGTTCATAATTAGTGACACACTCCTTCCTGACTTCTGCACCATACCTCCTGCCGGACATGCATTAACAACAGGAAGTATGGTGAACTGTGTCATTCCTATTGGTGAAAAAAATCTGTGTTTTTGCTGTTCTCAAAACCAAAGGAGCTTCCCACTTCAGAGATCTTGCCAAATTTGAAGAGAGTGTTGGACAAGCCACAATTTCTGCAGCAAGAAAGTTGGTAGCAGTGCTGTATGACCAGAGAGAGAAAGAAAAGGAGCCCCAGAGAAGCCTGAATCGCTTATGCCTCAACCAAGCCATCAAAAGGGACAAGTGACTGGCTAAACTCCCATTATGTGTGGACAGTTTTGAAGAACATGTTAAAAAAGCATCTTGGCAAACAAAGATTTGGATGTTTTCTCACATAGGTAAACCAGATATTGGATCACCATTGCAACATGGATGGAAAAATATGGATGATACTCTTGTACCTTGTATTCTTCAAGGGCCCAAATGATATCTGAGTGTCTACAAGCTCATATTTGTGCCTGTACCAGTAGAAGTTGCTGCACAAGCAACTGTCTGTAGTCAGAACAATCTTCCCTGTGCAGAACCGTGTACATGCAAGGCAATGAAGACTGTGGTACCCCACCCACTCTTAACAAAGATCATAATGATGTTGACTAGAAATGTCCCTACTGCAAATACATTTCGATGATACCTGTACAAATGTATTATAAGATTTTATTTTACCCTTTGGATTGTTGTTGTTATGCTTTGAGGTCACAAAGAAATCCAACGTTATGTCTTGAAACAATATATTATTAAACTAACAGAAACTAATGCAAGTATTTCAAAGTGGTCATCATGTGTTGATTATGTCATTATTTATCCCCATTTCTATGATAACAGCACCATTTGACAGCTCCATATCCTACTACCTCATCTTAAAGTAGACATCATAAGCTTTCAAATGATGTATGCTGTGCGTGTTTGTGCATGTGCAGAGAGGGTACATTAAGTTGACCAAATTACCACTGTATCTGCTCACCTGTATGTCCAAGCTATTAATTCATTAATAGTTTATTCTCCAGACCAGCAAAGACGGTTGACAGGATGGTGGTAAATGGAGAATCATTCATGCATCTAGTAGACACCACGTACCCTACTACTCTCTATTATTTAAAAGTCAAACCTCCACTGTGGATATATCCTGTGTTAGGTACCTTTCTGTGGCCTCTGAACTTACTTGGGAGTGTTCCAGTTGGGAAGATCCTGTATGCTGCAATCTAGCCTTAGAGATCACAATCCCATGATGCCTTGGGGAAAGAGTTAGAGACTTCCTCTTCCAGGGAGTGCAGGGAGAACAGGCGGCAGGCTCCATTTTGGGGAGATTGCTGGTGTGGAGCTCTGTCCGTACCAGGAGCTGCTGCTAGGAAGCCAGAAGCTGCTGCTGAGAGCCTGCAGGGGCTTTGATTGAGCAGGGCTCTTCAGAGGTGGTTGGTGCCTTCACTGGAGCCAGGGCAGAGACTGTTGCTGAGCTAGAGCTGACTGAGGTGGGCCCTGTTCCTGGGTGAAGGAACAGCAAGCAACCCCACTCCTGTTTGGGAAAGCACTTGCAAGGGAAGGGGCACAGCAGAGAGACTGAGTCTGAGGGAAAGGCAGAGTGATCTTCCCACCAAAGCAGGACCCAGAGCTGCTGACCTTTGGTGGGACCAGCTCCAATCATTAGAGGGGTTGTGCAGCTTGTTGCCTTGGCTGGACTGATACACAGAACCAACAGGGTGCTGTCTCCAGTTGCAGATCTTCAAGCACACCCATGCAAGTGTCTAGGTCTCTGAAATCCAGAGGAGTGTACACTCCGGGGTGGGGTAAATGGTGGCAGTATAAATGCCAGTTACATAAGTATCGTTTATTACTGTATACTATATTTGTTAATTGATTTTATTCAACTGCCCCTGTGGATTTAAATTAATAGTGACATTTAATCTTAGTCAGTTATACCTTGTTTCTTTAAATTGTTAAGTAGGGGAAGACATAACACACTAAACCAGTGAATTACATCTGGATTGGTTCTCTTTTCTACCAACCATTCCTCAAATATCTTACTTTCATTCGTCTTGCCATTAGGTTCTATGATTCTGCTACTGAACAATGTTCCTTGGAACTTTTCTCTCCTGGATTTATTGCTGACTAACATTAAGTTAGAAGTGTTATAAAATTGCATCTACTCATCCATTCCCACTTTATCTTAGTCCTGCATTTCATACTTCTAAAGGTCTGTTTGCTCAGATAGCTGGTCACCCAAATTGTCACTGTTAGACTAAAAATACCTTGATGGCTTTAGCAATTTTGTTTGATTCAGAATTGGACATCACAAATTTTTCTGAAATGAAATACTTTAAACACCGAAGGTCACATTCACCTCTTAGTCACATCAGTGCAACTTCAATGGGATTTCAGAGAAAAAAATTAACCCAGAGGTTAAGATCAATGGAGACCACATGGCTTTTAGAAACTCTAGCATAATATTTGACCCATTTTTGTCCTCCAAACACAATATAACATCTGTTCTCAGTACTTTTGATTACCACTTTCTCAATATTGCTAGAAAAGCACTGCACTGGTAATTCATGCTCCGTCTACTTCCAAAATTTATTACTGCCTAATATTATTTTTAATCTGTGTAAAGATCTATTATGGAATCTTTACACAGATTAAAACTTCTGCAGAAGGCTATCTTTGGAGGTCTGGCACAGGGTGAGCTGTGCCTTTAAGTGGGATTTCAGCCCTGGATCTAACTTAGGCTGGACCTCCAAAACCTGCTGGGAGAGGAGTGGGAATAAAAATCAAACCACTTTCTCAGTGTGCAGGCACTGCTGGAGAAAGTAGCAGCCTGTGGGTGAGAAGTTGACTCAAGGTCCAGATAGTTCCTGTACTGAGTTCCCAGTTGAAAGGAAGCTGGGAACAGAGTTTGTAGCAGTCAGGAAAGGAGGACTAAAAAGTAGGTGAGCCTGACAAGCGAGAGCTGGGAGTAGGCCTGGGAAGAGTAAAGTGGAGCAGAATATTGGAGCTGACAGCTGCTTTGCTGCATGGAGCCTGGGGTTGGTGCTCCATCTCAGCCTTGGCACCTGGAGGTATTGAGTGGAAATCCCTGCAGTCAAGGGGCAAAGGGACCATTTGAAATCCCTGCAGCCAAAGGATGAAGGGACTTGTTTTGTTTGGACTCTTGTTTTGCTCTGGAAAGAGAAGACTTTTGGTAAAGCCTGAGAACTAAGTCACTTTCCCACTAGAAGGAGACTGCAGACCAGTACTTGGAATTTGAGGCAGCACTTTCACCTGATTATGGAAAAGTAAGCTGTACCCTCAGAGATCCTCACCAAACCAGCCACTTTCAGGACTGATCTCCAGTTCTTGATCACTATATTGGCTACTGTTGAAGTCCTAGATCAGTAAATATCACTCTGTTTACTTAAATGAAATAAAAAACTTGTGTCCATTTATTTTAGAGATCAGCTTGCACCTTCAGCTCTGGTCTATTGGAGTCTCCCATCTATTGGTATGAAACTTCTGAACTGATTGTACATCTCATATCAGGAATTTCCTACACATTTCAATTTGTCGCATTGATCCAAAACTGCTAGTACATCCACAGCATTTCTAAACAAGTTGGAGCCAGTGGTACCTTTCACATCACCCAAGAGTAGGGCTGTAGAATTATCAAAGCAAATTCAGTCGGCATCCAGAAATATGGATAAATATTCCATCTGAAGGAAGGTTGTCAGGATCTTAGATGGTATGGGGACAGGTGCCCTAGAAATACCAGAGAGATTAGGCAAAGAGAGATGCCAGTGACAACTATTGACTTTACTGAGAACTAAAGGGTTAGCAGTGGCCAGTTCAAACAACATTATCCGTTGTCTACTATCCAGTATGTACTTACAGAGCCTATCTTCAGTGCTATTGCTGGCCGGCAATGTTACTGGTGCAAGGCAGAAGAAACTTGTGTGGTAAGATAGTGTCAAATTGTCTCACCTGTTTGAAAGCTGGATTTGGAAACCATCAAAGCTTGTGCCTCTGCTCCTTTTAATCCTTCAGAGGATAAGTCTGGCCCAGGAGGCAAGGTGCAATGCAGAGTATTCCTTTTTCTGTGAAATAATGAGGAGAAGGAGGTACCATTCATTCAAACAAACAAACAAAAAAACCCCACTATGGCTGCTAGCTGGCCAGATAGCAAGTACAAGGAGAAAATACTTGTGTGCTACCACACTGGCACAGCTGCCAATGTGTGGCAGCTGATCCATCTGCAAAGCACACATCTTGCCAGGGCCTTGACTCAGAGTGGACTAAGAAAAAAAGTGTGTGTGTGTGTGTGTGTGTGTGTGTGTGTGTGTGTGTGTGTGTGTGTGTGTGTGTGTGTGTTGAAATCCACAGCATGGGGAGGGGGCATTCCCCACACAAACAGCATACGTATCAGGTTTCTTTCAATCCCCTCTGGTGTCTGTGTTGTTTAATGCTGATGAGACAATAGTTGGTCCAGCTCTAGGCTGTCATTTTCAGGTAACTTCCTTGGATACTGAACAACACTTGACCTTGACTTTTTTGGTGGGGTGCCAGGAAGCTAAGCTTCCCAGCATGTATTTTGGTGCTGGTACCTCTGTTGCTCAGACAGTTCAGGCTCTTCAATCATGTATCAGATTTGTTGCTTTATATTAGAAATGTATATACAAAAGAACCTCAAGGAGGAAGGGAGGGAGAGCTGTACTCCACCAGAATTCTGATTCTTCACTGTCAGCCAAGCAGAGGATCCAAAATCCAACAATGAGCTCCCTGCTCCAGCAGAAAAACATTTATAACCTCTCCAAGCAGAACTCTGGCAGAGTGATATAAACTGTGAGCTCCACAAGCTAATGACCTTGAAAGTATCCATTTATCTCAGCCTTTCCCCCCAGCATGAGATGCCACCAAAAATGTAAGAGTTGTTTTTGTTTGTTTTTGTTTTTTGTTTTAAGCAGAAAGAATGAATAGTCAGAGAAGGCACACAACATGGATGCTGTTAACTTTCACCTCACAGACTGGCGTCCTGTGCTGGAATCCCAATGGAAACCAACGGCCAAGAGTAATAGTTCCTCATGCATCAAATCCAACTACTCTGGGTCTGCTGTCCTGTGGAGAGAGGGCATTACAGCTCTGCTTTTATTACCTAGCTGTGCTTCACGCTGGCTGCTCCTCCATTAATCTTCATAAATACACAATATTTAAATCTAACAAACCTATTCCTTTGAGCCAGTGGTTGACATCATCTACCAAAGGCAGCTCAGAGCTCTGCATGATGTGACAACCCTGAGCTAAATTAAAAGCCAAGGAAACAAATCAGGGATGCCCCTTGAACACACAACTAGTACACAGTATACAATATTTCCTCGGGGACAAGGGTGGCTCTTTGCAGAATTGCATTTTGCAAAATCAATGTCCGTTTTCCATTACCTTTGCCTCTGTCCTATCAACCTTGTGTTTGCAGCTGCATGGAAGCCAGTAGTTGGCACAGCAGGGTGCTCCCTTACTTACAGAGTATACAATGTGGGTGTAATAAAGTTCCTTTCCATTTCCTTTGGCATTCAATACATTCTGTTTCAAGTGAAAAGCAAATTCATAATCTGTATAAACAAGACAATTTACAGGCAGGCAGAAATGCCATTAAAAACAGTCATTGCACTTCTAGAAACAGAAAACACCTTGGCATGTCAGGTTGCGTTCTGAATGTTTTAGTCCTCGGAACAGATGGGCTAGAACCAAATCACTGTAGCTGAATCCCCCCATATTTTGGGGGCTGACATTTGGAATCTGAATCGACATATTGTTGTTGCTCTGCTGCCACTCCATAAATTAGTGGGGCAGACAACCCCAGGCCTTCATGCACAGCCCTGTTAGTTGGGTTGTGTGCTGGGACTAGAGAATTTACCCAAGAGCGCCGGAACCTTTGTAGAAGTGCGGGGGCCCAGGCCAAAGTGCCCCCTCCCTCTCTGCGGCTGGCTGCTCCAGCAGTGAGTCAGCTGCCCTTTCTTCTGGTACCACAGCAGCCTTTGGTGGGCAAAAGGTGTAATTGCAGCACCTCCCTGGAAGAATCTATTATTCTGCTGGGAAAAAATAATCTGCATGGGACATGAATTCTGCGCTTATAGTTCTTTTGTTAAAAATGAGGAGCATGACCCCCTGAATCCTCTGGCTCCAGTGCTGGTGCTGTCACCTTCTCAGCAGCAGAAATAAGCATCAGCTTGTGTTTCAATTTTCAGAGTATAGGTAATGTACATCCTTGCTAACTGAACCACAGGCTAAAATCCAGCCTAAGGATCCTGGTTTTGATGTGTTTATAAGAGATGGGTTTGTACTGAAGCGGTCCATGATAGTCATCCTCTGATTCATTACCAGCAAGATTGAGAGTCACTAGTGACATGAAGACAAAGTTAAAAGAAAAAAAAATCTCTTGCATCATCATTGCATTCTTTGCTCAGCCAAAACTCCCTATTGTCAGCTAGCTAGTGTCATTAGTGCTAGAAGTTTTGAGTGTGCAAGGAATACAGGATTGGGATATTATCTATACACGAATGGGAATTTGGAGTGTTTCCCTGACAGTGTAAAGCACCAGAACATTATTCTTTTGGGGGATTATACAAGCCTAATCATAATTACATCATTCAAAATGTAATTTTAATGGGTGCCCTACTTTTGGGGAAATATACCCCTAAATCATTAAAAGCCCTGGCATTTCTCTTTATTTCAGTAAATCAAGCCCTATATTCTTTAAATGTTGCCTGCATTCAAAGCCTTGGTTTGAATTCAGTCCAATTGAATCATACAGACCTTCAATAATTTTTAGTCATTTTCACTAGATTTCTGTTGGATTAAATTACAAATAAGGCCACACTACAGGCGTAAAAAGACAAGGGTCTCATATCTCTCAGGAGAGTGCCCCAACCACTGAGCTATGGATATTCTGATGCAGGGTTCCCTCTATCTCTCCTGTTGAAGCTGTTCCACTGTGGATAAATAATAAAAGAGACTGGAGCAGGGAACTGGACCCTGGGTCTTCCACGTCCCACGTGGGTGCCCGAACCACTGGACTATAAGTCATTCTTACAGTCTCTCTGGCCCAATGTCTATTTAAGTGTTTATCCACAATGGAACAGTTACTGGGCCATTGTTTGTGCATGTGTGAGAGAGAGAGGTGCAGGACCCCTATTCAAATCCTTTCTCTTCCACTGGCAGAGAAGGAGGAATGGAACCCAGATCTCCCACTTCCCACACAAGGGCTTTAACCACTGGGCTAAAAGTTATGAGATGGGCACCACCATCATCGCCTTGTTACAAAATGACATAGGTGCCTAACTCCAAAGAGGGGTTCCCGGCTGTGAATCGCAAGCACAAATAGGTGCCTTCCTGCAGCCGGGACTTAGGCGTCTATCTCCAGGAAAGGGACAGGGGTTAGCACACGCTCCCCTTGTTAGCATCTCTGATGGGATAGCTTAGGCAGCTCCCCACCTACTGTTCTGGCTTTTGTGAATCCTGTTCTGAGGTGCCCATCTCTCCCTATTCATTATATAAAGATATTAGGCACCAAACTCAGGCTTTGCGAATCACAGTGTTGTTCCTCTAGGGCTTGTCTATACTTACCGCGCTGGTTCGGCGGCAGGCAATCGAACTTCTGGGTTCGATTTATCGCGTCTAGTCTGGACGCGATAAATCGAACTCAGAAGTGCTCCCCGTCGACTCCGGTAATCCTGCTCGCCGCGAGGAGTACGCGGAGTCGACGGGGGAGCCTGCCTGCCGGGTCTGGATGGGGGTAAGTTCGAACTAAGGTATGTCGACTTCAGCTACGTTATTCACGTAGCTGAAGTTGCGTACCTTAGTTCGATTTGGGGGTTTAGTGTAGACCAGGCCTTAATTTTCTAGGCACCTGTATCACAGCCCCTAACTCCTTTTGAGCATTCAGGCCTTCAGCATTTGCTTAAACATCCATCATTATTCAATGAATTATTTAAGGGGACTATTTGCAAATTAAGATACTACTCGTCATGAATAAGGGTATCAGAATCTGGCCTGATAAAAATACTTGTATGATACATATATACGATTCTTTCTTAAAAAACAAAAATCCTTCACAAAAATGTAAATGTCAGTCTTTTTAAAGTGTGCTCTCACAGTGAGTAATACACCGGAACTGATTTATATATAAAATATATGTTTGTATGAAAAGCATTTGCAGCGTGTTCTAAAAATAAAAGACATTTCAGAGCTTTTTGGGCAAAGAAACCATTGCATACTTTTCTATTTTATTTCCCTTAAAATTAATAAAATTAATTAAAATCCAGCCCTCTGCTGATGTACAGTCTGTGAGGCAATGAATCACAGATTCTTATGCAAATACCTTTGGTCTAGTTCCTAGACTCCCCAGCTATGCATTCAGAATATCATAGTGGACAAAGTAGAGCTGTGTGGAAGTAGTGAACATTTTTTGGGTGCAATTCTGCACAAAAGTTGTCACCCTTTTGTTTTGGTGATGTCATTTTTTGGAGCCAAGTCAGGATAATCGTTATTTTTCTCATTGAAACATTGTGACAATGTCAAAAGCTGTCTTTCAATCAAGATTTCTTGCTTGCAATATTTAAGGCAGATCTGGAGAAGGGTTTGTGACCAACTTTGACATTTATTTTTGTGTGCTATATGGCCCCAATCCAGCAAAGTACTTAAGCATTTGCTTAACTTTAGGCTCGGGAGCAGTCTCATTGACTTCATTGGAACTACTCATGTGATCAAAGTTAAGCACATGCTTAACTGCTTTCCTGGCCCAGAGCCCAAATTAGGAAACAGGGTCCAATTTTTTTCTCAGTTACAGCTGGGTAAACCTGTATTAAATCCATTGATTTCAGTGGAGTTACTTGAGACAAGACAAGAATTTGGTAGTGGGTATAAGAGAGAGAGAAAAAGAGATAGAGAACTGTATTCTGCTGTTGGATGCTGCTGTTTCTGCTGCCCGTTTTCTCACTTTAATTCTCCCTCCCCAAAGTTAACTCAATGGGCATCACATAGCAGATAGTCAGTAGCCTAACAGTTATTCATCCACAAATAATACAGCAATCTCTTTTTTCCTCTTCAAATAGTTCTGCCTTCAAAATCTGTCAAGCCTCTACTCTCACCTCATTTAAGTCAGTCTGACAAACCACTTCTGCAGAGAAAGCCTACCAGAAATAAATGTTTTTACTTTAGTAAGAGTATCACCATCCCTAATAACCCTACCGCCCGCAACCATTTAAACCACTAGAATCATAGAATATCAGGGTTGGAAGGGACCTCAGAAGGTCATCTAGTCCAACCCCCTGCTCAAAGCAGGATCAACTCCCAACTAAATCATCCCAGCCAGGGCTTTGTCAAGCCAAGCCTTAAAAACCTCCAAGGAAGGAGACTCCACCACCTCCCTAGGTAACGCATTCCAGTGCTTCACCACCCTCCTAGTGAAATAGTGTTTCCTAATATCCAACCTAGACCTCCCCCATTGCAACTTGAGACCATTGCTCCTTGTTCTGTCATCTGCCACCACTAAGAACAGCCGAGCTCCATCCTCTTTGGAACCCCCCCTCAGGTAGTTGAAAGTAGCTATCAAATCCCCTCTCATTCTTCTCTTCTGGAGACTAAACAATCCCAGTTCTCTCAGCCTCTCCTCATAAGTCATGTGCTCCAGACCCCTAATCATTTTTGTTGCCCTCTGCTGGACTCTTTCCAATTTTTCCACATCCTTCTTGTAGTGTGGGGCCCAAAACTAGACACAGTACTCCAGATGAGGCCTCACCAATGTCAAATAAAGGGGAACGATCACGTTCCTCGATCTTCTGGCAATGCCCCTACTTATACAGCCCAAAATGCCGTTAGCCTTCTTGGCAACAAGAGCACACTGTTGACTCATATCCAGCTTCTCGTTCACTGTGACCCCTATTGCTTTTCTGCAGAACTGCTACCTAGCCATTCGGTCCCTAGTCTGTAGCAGTGCATGGGATTCTTCCGTCCTAAGTGCACGACTCTGCACTTGTCCTTGTTGAACCTCATCAGGTTTTTTTGGCCCAATCCTCTAAATTGTCTAGATCCCGCTGTATCTGATCCCTATCCTCTAGTGTATCTATCACTCCTCCCAGTTTAGTGTCATCTGCAAACTTGCTGAGAGTGCAGTCCACACCATCCTCCAGATCATTAATAAAGATATTAAACAAAACCGGCCCCAGGACCGACCCTTGGGGCACTCCGCTTGAAACCGGCTGCCAACTAGACATGGATCACTACCCGTTGAGCCCGACGATCTAGCCAGCTTTCTATCCACCTTACAGTCCATTCATCCAGCCCATACTTCTTCAACTTGGCGGCAAGAATACTGTGGGAGACCATATCAAAAGCTTTGCTAAAGTCAAGGAATAACACATCCACTGCTTTCCCCTCATCCACAGAGCCAGTTATCTCATCATAGAAGACAATTAGGTTAGTCAGGCATCACTTCCCCTTGATGAATTCATGCTGACTGTTCCTGATCACTTTCCTCTCCTCTAAGTGTTTCATAATTGATTCCTTGAGGACCTGCTCCATGATTTTTCCAGGGACTGAGGTGAGGCTGGCTGGCCTATAGTTCCCCGGATCCTCCTTCTTCCCTTTTTTAAAGATGGGCACTACATTAACCTTTTTCCAGTCATCCGGGACCTCCCCCAATAGCCATGAGTTTTCAAAAATAATGGCCAATGGCTCTGCAATCTCATCCGCCAACTCCTTTAGCACCCTCGGATGCAGCACATCCGGCCTTGGACTTGTGCATGTCCAGTTTTTCTAAATAGTCCCAAACCATTTCTTTCTCCACAGAGGGCTGGTCACCTTCTCCCCATACTGTGCTGCCCAGTGCTGCAGTCTGGGAGCTCACCTTGTTCGTGAAGACAGAGGCAAAAAAATCATTGAGTACATTAGCTTTTTCCACATCCTCGGTCACTAGGTTGCCTCCTTCATTCAGTAAGGGGCCCACACTTTCCTTGACTTTCTTCTTGTTGCTAACGTACCTGAAGAAACCCTTCTTGTTACTCTTAACATCTCTTGCTAGCTGCAACTCCAAGTGTGATTTGGCCTTCCTGATTTCACTCCTGCATGCCTGAGCAATGTTTTTATACTCCTCCCTGGTCATTTGTCCAATCTTCCACTTCTACTAATACATACATATGTCTGAACTGAGTGACCACATACTATTATTTCTGTTACTCACATTGTGACTGGTTCAGTCACAGAGACCCCCTTGGGACTATCACCTGACGTGCTTACTTTACCTCTGAGCCCATTTTCCCTGCCAGCTTGGGACTCCAGAACCCTGCCTTGTTAAGCCAGACACACTAGCCTGCTGCAACACAGACCCAGGTCTGGTCCATGCCCCCAAAGCTGCAGACTTTAACCAAAAACTGCTCAGCAGGTCACCTATCTTCAGCACCCAGTTCCAAATGGGATCCAAACCCTAAATAAATCCGTTTTACTCTGTATAAAGCTTATACAGGGTAAACTCATAAATTGTTCACCCTCTATAATGCTGATAGAGAGATATGCACAGCTGTTTGCTCTCCCAGGTATTAATCACTTACTCTGGTTTACTAATAAACAAAAGTCATTTTATTAAGTATAAAAAGTAGGATTTAAGTGGTTTCAAGTAATAACAGATGGAACAAAGTAAGTCACAAAGCAAAATAAAGCAAAAACATGCAAGTCTAAGCCTAATACATTAAGAAACTGTTTACAGGTAAAATCTCACCCTCAGAGATGGGCCAATAAGCTTCTTTCACAGACTAGATTCCTTCCTATTCCGGGCACAATCCTTTCCCCGGTACAGTCCTTGTTAATTCCAGCTCATGGTAGCTAGGGTATTTCGCATGACTTGCAGCCCTTTTGTTCTGTTCCACCCCTTTTTATAGCTTTGGCCCAAGGCAGGAATCTTTTGTCTCTCTGGGAAAAGTACCAGATTTAAGATGGATTTCAGCATCATGTGACATGGTCACATGTCCCGTGAGACCCCCCCATCCTCCATTCTTCCTGGGCTGGCTTACATGAACACAGAAAGGCTTGCAAGTAAACAGAGCCATTTACAACCAATTGTCCTAGTCAATCGGAGCCATCAAGATTCTAAACCACCATCAATGACCCACACTTTGCAAATTACAATAGGACCCCAGAGTTATACTTTATATTTCTAGCTTCAGATACAAGAATGATACGTACATACAAATAGGAGAAATATATTCAATAGGTTATAACCTATGTTATGATACCTTACAAGAAACCTTTTGCATAAAGCATATTCCAGTTACATCATATTCACACTCATAAACCTATTTCCATAAAACATATGGAGTGTAACATCACACACATCCTTCCTCATCTCTCCTGGTCTGTGTGCATGTTATCAATTCACTTGTTTGTCAAGCCTATCGTTTACACTTTGATCCTGCAAACACTTAGGCATCTGCATTACTTTACTCACTCCAGTAATCTCTTTGATTTCATTGCAATCGATGAACAATGCTTACGCAGATGCTTAAAGTTAAGTGCATGCTTAAGTGCTTTGCTGAATAGGGATGAACTTAAGCAGGTGCCTAAGTACTTTGCTGAATAAGCCCCTAAAAGCTTTCAAGATCAGGACCTTAGACTGTATTTTCCTCAGTCCAGGGATGTATCTTCTGTGTGTTCTCTGTAAAATGCCTAGCACACTTGTGAGGCCTCTAAAATAAATAGTAATTATGCTGAGCCTGATTGTCTTCTGGCTTGTACTAGCATAAATCAGAAGTAAACGTATAGAAGTTAATAGAATTAAACTAGTATAATAACAGGGTAAATTAGAAAGGAATCAAAACCAATGTCTTGACCTTTTCCTAGTTCTATGAAGAAAATAATATAAACATGCAATCTCCAGCAATAATGTAGCAAACAATAACAATGAGTAAATCAGCCACACCATACATATACCAACATATAATACCACACAGTACCATGACTGCACAATAGCAAATCTACATCACATCATGCAATAAGTCAGTCTCAACACAGCAAACCTACAAGTTTTGTATGGATGAGGGACGCGCCAAAGGTTTGGATAAGCATCCAGAAGTTCATATATCTAAATTAATGTCAAATATTTTATGACTCTTTACTTTTATTTGTAGCAACTATGTTTACCCCAATCACGTAGGAAGAGCAATGCTATTTTTGGTTGAAATATATTTTCAACCGCAAGTCAGTAAAATGTAAATAAATATAAGATGCACGTGTAAATTTGAAGGTTAAAAAAGCATAGGCTTTATTCTGAGCATTTGCAGACGCTCATCATCTATGAGGATCAGGCCCAGTGGCCCCTTCTCACTGTCCTCACTCAGATAAGATTCTGAATAAAGTCAGTAATGGTTGTTCTTTTTTATTATACTTAAAACGTTTAATTTTCTATTAGTGATTTGTTCTTCTTTGCAATTCGATGTAATGATCATGATATTTTAATATTACCCTGGTGCTGTCCTTTGGAAACCTCTTTAGGGGCATTGGTTGCACAGCATGTTGATCACTAAGCCAAAATGTTCTGGCTAAATACAGATATTTAGGTTATGGAGTTCCGCGCATATCTTTAAGCACGCAAATTTGAAAAATTCAACCTTAGTATTGCATCTCCATTGTACTGGGTTTAAAACATACTGCCATAGCCTCCATGTGAAATATGTCCAGAGGTCTTTTTCCATCCCTAGCTGACAATTACCCATGTCACAGACCCACGCTGTTTGGTTTAGTTGCTTATATTTACTAAGAAATAGTCCAGGACTCATATAGCTATTTAGAACTGAGGCTCATTCCTCGAGCTGTGTGAGGAAGCTTGCACATTGCCTGACCACATTATATCTGCCTCTAGCTAGTGTTATCACTCCTTCTTTTCCATATGCTTAAACAGAATTTTTACAAAAATAAATGAAATACATATGTACATTATGCAAAGAGTGTTCTTGAGCCTTGCTATATTTGAGTTTGCAGGATATGTATCAAGTATGTAGACCACTGACACTCCGTCTTTAACTATTAGAGTTAAGTGGAGTCAAACTGAGCCACAAAAGACTAAAATATTCAGGGCCTTTTACACCATCTCTGGCACTGAAAAGTAGTCATGAAGTGAGTGTCAATGTAACTTAAGCCCATTTTAAGGCCCCTTTACATTGCCAGAGCACTGTAAAATAGCCTTAGTGTAAATGAGAATCAGGCTTTAGAATACAAACACAGGCATGTAACCACAGATAAAACATTGTTAATAACACAATACTTCCTACAATAGTTAACAAGACTCTCATATTTCCACAAACATTACCACAATAATGAGTGCTGCAGAAAGATGGTATAGCAGTGTCCCAGGAAATATACAAAGAACATCCCCACTTAAAAACAGGGAGATCTATAGAGGTTTGGGAACATAAGAACATAAGAACGGCCATACCAGGTCAGAGAAAAGGTCCATCTAGCCCAGTATCCTGTCGACCGACAGTGGCCAATGCCAGGTGCCCCAGAAGGAGTGGACCTAACAGGCAATGATCAAGTGATCTCTCTCCTGCCATCCATCTCCATCCTCTGACAAAGGCTCCGGACACCATTCCTTACCCATCCTGGCTAATAGCCATTAATGGACTTAACCACCATGAATTTATCCAGTTTTCTTTTAAACGCTGTTATAGTCCTAACCTTCACAACCTCCTGTGCACTGCGTGAAGAACTTTCTTGTATTTGTTTTAAACCTGCTGCCTATTAATTTCATTTGATGACCCCTAGTTCTAGTATTATGGGAATAAGTAAATAACTTTTCCTTATCCACTTTCTCCACATCACTCATGATTTTATATACCTCTATCATATCCCCCCTTAGTCTCCTCTTTTCCAAGCTGAAGAGTCCTAGCCTCTTTAATCTCTCCTCATATGGGACCCGTTCCAAACCCCTAATCATTTTAGTTGCCCTTTTCTGAACCTTTTCTATGAACATGATTCATTTGGATTAATATAGCTCTTTAAAACTATGGATATGGCACTGAGTTGCTTTAGGGCTGGGCAAATTATAAGTTAACATGATACAGAATAAAATAGGTAAAGTTTCAGAAGACTACAATGTATGATCAGCAGTTTTGACTTACCTGAGTTGGCTCCCAGCACAAGCTCAGATTTAAATCATCTGTGTCCGTGTGCCTATCTGTGTCTCCCTGTTTTAATTTTATTGGCCATATTTTCCTAGGGTAACTGACGTGTCATAGTCAGGACTGCTATAATTTTCCATACAAAAGAGCAATCTGATACTTTTAGTTTGAATGACATTTATTTTACCCCAAGAGAATAAGAAAGAAAAAAAGTAAAGATTCAGGAAAAAATGCAGTAGACCCAAAAGGAAGGAGGGAAAACAGTGGCTTCGTGTCCTCTTGTACATCCCCGTATTCTGGGGCTATCTTGGGGCTGCTTTGACCTTGACCCAGGTTAGAATCACATAACCACTGGATTTTCATCCCCTGACTCCAGAGGAGGGACAAGCTGGCTCTAAGTGACATGCCCAAGGGCACAGACGGAGTCATTTTCAGAGCCAGGATGAAAACTAGAATTCTTGGCCTACAGCCCTCAGCACAGATCACTAGCTCATGCCTCTCACTAACAGCTTTTTGCCAGAAACTGGGAATGGGCCACGCGGGATGGATCACTTGATGATTTCCTGTTCTGTTCATTCCCTCTGAGGCACTTGGCCACTGTTGGAAGACAGGAGACTGGGCTAGATGGACCTTTGGTCTGACCCAGTATGGCCATTCTTACGTTCATTTACATTTTTAAAAAATGTATTGTGTGTGTGGGGGGTCTTATCATTCATCTTGCAGTCTTCAATATCACTTGGCCAGAATATTTTAAACATTCGTGACTATTCCCCTGACTACCAATTCTGTTGGCCGGCGCTTGGGTATTCTGGAAGCTTGGGTAGAAGACTAAACTTTGCATGTTGAATATCTCCCTTCTAAAGGATGCAAAATCTACTGGGAACAGGAGGGGACAAGAAAGACTGACGACGCTAGTGGATGCCAAAAGTATGAATTCCAGTTGCAAAGCTAACTCCCTTCCAAAATGGAGGGTCCTATATGCTTTGCATTTAGCTAGAGCTGAATCTAGTCTTGCCTGCTTCATTGAGATTTGGCAGCCTGCAGCTTTTCATTGTTGTGAATGCTCATCCAGACAGGGGTGCCAAGAATCAAACTGTAGTTCTCAAAAGCTCTGCACACTAGCCCCTTAGGGTACGTCTCCACTGCAATTAAAAACCTGCAGCTGGTCCATGCCAGCTGACTTGGGCTCGCAGGGCTGTTTCACTGCAATGTAGACTTCGGGCTTGTGCTGCAGCCCAAGCTCTGGGACCCTCCCACTCCACAGGGTCCTAGAGTCCCGGCCCCAGCTTCAGCCAGAAAGCCTACACGACAATGCAAGCCCTGCAGCCCGAGCCCTACAAGTCCAAATCGGCTGGCGTGAGCCAGCTGCAGGTTTTTAATTGAAGTATAGACATGCCCTCAGGGTCTGGCTCATCCTCAGAACTAGATGACCTCCTGAGGTCCCTTCCAACCCTGATATTCTATGAATCTGATCTCTTGGGGGCACCATTTTTAGCTGGGGGAGACTCATCTCTGAAGACACCACTCTCATGAGGGACCTATTAAAGCTCAGTATATTCACATTAATAAATTGCCTCTATCAGAATAACAGAATAAGAGTAAATAGGAAAAGTATGATATTTGATTCTTAATCCTCCCCATTGGACTTACTGAAGGGGTCTCTGAAGAACAGGCAATAATTTTAAATACTCTGGATCCAGTCCTGCTTCTGTTGAAGTCAATGGGAAAATTCCCATTAGCTTCAATAGGTTTTGCATGGGGCTCCGTACATACTTCAACACTGAGGCAAAATGGGGAGGTTAAGTACCGAGTGTTGAGTACAGTTCTGCACTCTCTGGGGAGAGAAGAGGTTGCATGTTAAAGCCAAATATTTCTTTCTTTCTTTGAATGACTGCGATGCCTAACGTTATTTTTAAAGCTGTTTTAAGTTTTAGACTTATAGATTTTATATTAGTCTGAATCTAGGGCCAGTTTTGGTTTTGCTGTACAATATACAGGCCAAATCCTGCTTCTCTTATTAAGATGAGTAGCCACATAGACTTCAGGGCAAAGGGACTCTTCACATGAAGGTGAGATAGATTTGTCCCTGCCTCTTTAGCAATATTTACAGGATAGTCCATTGTAGTCTATCCTGCTATGCTGTTGTTAGAACACGTATGGGTGTTTTCTCATGTCCTTAAGTTTTAAAGCCTGTATTACGCCGTGCATTTATGATTGGGGATACCTAAGCATGCAAGAGTCAAAATGAATTGAGTCTAGAATTATATTTTAGCTAACAAGGGAGTGTCAGAAGGTCCTTTCTCAGAAGGTCCTACACTCAGGGTGCTGTCCACATTAGGGTTTGTTTGAAACTGTGTTTTTAACATCAAGGCGTTCCCTTGTGTGGACAGATGCTCCTCCTACTAAGCAAGATGGGGGACAGATGTGGCCTATATATTGTATGAGGTTGCACTGTCATCACATACATCAATACTCTCTGCTCCAAATACTAACCTCCAACACTGTCATGTATTTAGGGCATTCCCTGTGCAGGTGCGGGAGGCGGGGAGAGGGCACATGAAGCCTTTCTCACCTTGTGCTCCTGTACACGTGTCAGACACAACTGCAGTCCTTACATTCCCCTGCGCTTTAAGGCCTATGTGAGGTTAGCTCTGTTGCCAATGCTGCACACCCTAGGAAGGACAGGGAAGGAATAGAGCCATAGATCTGTCCCTCATGAGCTGGCTCTCTGTGTGGGCGGGCGGCCCCACATACTTGCACCTTGTCAAAAGGTGGCACTGTGTCCATGCCCCTCTGTGCTGCTAGTACAAGGCCATCTCTTCAAATGATGCAAATGAGGGTAGCTCCATTGACGTC
This sequence comes from Trachemys scripta elegans, assembly GCF_013100865.1. Taxonomy (NCBI): domain Eukaryota; kingdom Metazoa; phylum Chordata; order Testudines; family Emydidae; genus Trachemys; species Trachemys scripta. The sequence continues at coordinate 68,120,069 of NC_048300.1, read as the reverse complement.
AGTGAGGATTTAGCCCTCAGTATTAATGTTTAAATCATTTTTTCAGTATTCAAGTCAAAAGGGATATTTGTGCCATTACTGTGGATATTGTACCATGGAGCAACACTGGAGATGTGTTTTTTTCAAACCCATTTTACATTTTTTTAATTGGATCAAACAGAATACTTGTGAAACCCCTTTTCTCCCCCACAAACACACACACATACACCTCAGAGGGAAATTAAAATTATGCTGCGACTGAATCCAACCATATGCCCCACGCCAGAAGAAACATCCTTGTACCCCCAAAGTGCTGCATATGCCAACTGAGTCATAAAGCTCCACTCTTCCCTTAGATCACATGGCAACATGACTTGAGGAGTTGCGGAGAGCTATCGGTAGGTCCATGATGCATCATCTCCTTCCTGAGTTCTAGCTGGCAGAAATCAGCTGTGTTCTGCAGTTCCGTCTGCTCAGTGACTCACTGCTGTGTCTGGGGCACACCATGCACTGCAGCTTTTGCTGATTCCAGACTCACTGCTGTGTTTGGACCCCTGCTAGCTGCAAGTCCTGGATCCCAAGAATCCCAGCTTTCCACTTAAACCCTCCATTGTCCACTGCACTAGTAGTCCTGGTATTTGAAGAAATTGCATTCAGCGCCATTGATAATAAATAACAATTCACAAATTTTTATTAAAACATTTATATACTAAAGATATTTACAGAAATAAAAGGGCAAGGGAAGTACAGTACGTGACCTAAAACTGATGACTTGTTTTCTGTGTCCTGCCTAGCCCCAGACCTATATTAGACCCTCACAGCCCATAAACCTTTTTGGGGCTAGCCACATGGGAGGAGCCTCCACCACAGTACAGACAAGCCCCTCCTACCACAGGAGGTTGGAAACCTTCTGGTTAGAGCTGATTGGGAATTTTCCATAATTTTTGCCAAAAATTTCCCTTTTTTAATTGGGAAAATGGAATTGGAATATTTTGTTCTGTTGAAATGACCCAACACCATTAGTTTTGAATCAGTTCAATATTAAACTTAATTTCTCTACAGCAGCACATTGCCCCATGGGAGTTGTACTTCATTCCCCCCATCTCGCCTATGGCCTGGACTTCCTGGAAGACTATACCTCCCATAATGCAATGTGCACTCCCCTCCCCTCCCATAATACAATGTGCACTCCCATTTAATTAAGCTGCATGGTGCACCATGGGAATCACATCACTCTGGATGTATATGGGAGATGTAGTCCAGCCAGGAAGCCTGGCCCTGCTCCTCTAAGGCACTGTGCCACAATGGGGAAATGGTGCTTTTCAGGTCACTTCGACAACACATTTCAATTTGAGGAATGTTGAAATGTTTCATTTTGATTGCAAATGATGATATGCAATGTTTCACCATTTCCAAATTTAAATTTTTTGGAATATTTTGTTCTGCAAAAAATGTCAGTGTTCCAACTTTTTGTCCTGATTTGGGACCAAAAAAAAAAAAAAAAAGTTGAAGTATGAGAATTTCCCTGAGGATGGAAATTCTGAATTTTGCTAAGCACTCCTGCAAGGGTGGGCAAACTTTTTGGCCCGAGGGCCACATCTGGGTATGGAAATTGTATGGCAGGCCATGAAGGCTCACAAAATTGGGGGTTGAGGTGCGAGCTCTGGGGTAGGGCCAGAAATGAGGAGTTCAGAGTGCAGGAGGAGGCTCCGGGCTGGGACAGGGGGTTGGGGCGCAGGAGGGGGTCAGGAGTGCAGGCTCTGGGCAGCACTTACCTCAAGCAGCTCCCAGAAGCAGCATCATGTCCCCCGTCCAGCTCCTATGCAGAGGCGCAGCCAAGTTGCTCTGCACGCTCCCCTGTCTGCAGGCGCTTGGGGTGGGGGCAGCATGTGGAGCCCCCTGGCTGCTCCTACACATAGGAGCTGGGGAGGAAACATGCTGCTGCTTCTGGGAGCTGCGTGGAGCGGGGCATGCTCCAGATCCTGCTCCCCGGCAGGAACTTGAGGGCCGGATTAAAACGTCTGGAGGGCCGGATGTGGCCCCCGGGCCGTAGTTTGCCCACCCCAGCTGCCAGAGGAGCTGCAGTGACAGGATAGAGAGGGAGAGCACAGCTCCACAGAGGTGGGTGTCCCGTCCTCTGATGTCACAGTGTTCTGCCCATTTCTGTTGACTGCAGGGCCTGGCTGTTGACAGATACGTTCAAGAAAGGTAGAAGTTCATTGTCTCATTGAATGTTCGGTGGGAGTCATGAATCAAGCAGTGCTCTGGCATAACCGGGAATTTGGTGGTTTTGTTTTAAAGTGAGGGATCATAGTAATGGGGGAGGGTCAGCAGCTAGATATTCAGTAGCTAGGGTTAGGAGGTTCTGTAAAGAAAAAAATGAACAAAACATGTACCTAAGACATTATGTTTCTTTATTATCCATCTAGTACTGTCTATCTGTATTGTCTTCTGAGACAATAAGCTCTTTGGTGGAAGGACTTTCCTTGCCTTTATGTTTGGATAGTGTCTAGTGCATTGTGGGCACTAATGCAATGTGAAGATAATGAAATAATATACTGGTTTCCCATTTCCTTTTTTAATTGTATCTCTTTCCCCCCTTTTCTTTTAGGTACTTTCAGTTTGTTCGTTATTTTTTCTTTTTACATTGTGTGTTTTGTCTGTTCCTACTATTTGTCCTGTCTCTTTAGTCTCTCCTCTCTCTCTCCTTAATTCTCCTTCTCTCACCATCTACTCCCTTTTTGAGGTTCAGCCATTCTGGCTTCACTTCCTTCTTCACTGTCTCGATTTCTGTACTTTCTCCATGTCTCCCTTTCCCGCCCTTTTCTCTGCTTCTCTCCTATGTCTCGTCTGTTCACAGATCCAGAACACACTGTGCCAACCTGCATCTGTAACGGCTTGAAATGATAAGGCCAAACTGCTGCTCATCTAAAAACGGGTGCTTATGTCAATTTCAAGCTGCTTGAAGCCAGCTCTGGCTTCCTTTTCAGCTGCAGCACAAGCAGGTCCATGGGATCAGCCAGTCCGTCATGTTCAGAACTCTCCCAGCTCACTTTCTCTGCCCTAGCAGGTGTCAAACATGGTTGTTCAATCCAGGTTAACCACTGCTTCTGTGCAATAAAACAGACGGTTTTAAAATGGTAAAATCAAGCTTCCCCCACACCGTAGTTTCTGTACTTTCTCTTTGTCCACACAGGCATTTTTTTTAAGCAGGGAAGGTGATGCCAGGACTACTGGGTTCTAGTCTCACTTGTGACTTGCTGTACAATCCACATAACTTCTGCTCCTTAGTTTATTATCTGTAAAATGGGGATACATTTCCTCCTAGGGAGGTTGTGAAGCTTAAATATGTGTAAAATGCTTCAAGATCCTATGCATGGAAAGTATTATGATCTTGATTATTAATTGCAACAGTAGGCACTGGAAACGGTGGATATTGATGCCTGATATGTGATGTGGGTATGAACTTTTTGTCATCCTGACCTATTTTACCAGCACTCCTGTGCGCCACACCTTGATTCCATTAATAAGGTTAATTTAGTAATCAAAATTATTGGCGTCCAGGGACTGCCTTGAGTAGACATGAATGACTGATTTTCAGTCAGGCTTTAAGGGGCTTCCCTTTCAATATGCACAATTTTGCACATTTTGTTTTGCAGTCAGAATTATTTATGGGTATGATTTCGGCCAGTTGGAGGGCTAAGTACATGATTTGTGAGAACAGCCAGGTACTTAAACAGCTTCATGCGCTAAATTCAGACTTGTCGGTGCAAAATAGAAACTAACTCATGAAAATCTGGCACTTCTTGTAAGAGTAGAGCTTTGTCCGCATGATGGGGTGTCCTCCCCATACAAGGCCTGAAAGGGTTAAAGTGGCCAGGTGGGCCAATTAACTGCCTAGGCTGCATCTGGAGGAGGAGCCAGGGAACAAGGCTTAGCTGGACAGGAACAGGAGGGACCTGTATAAAGCCCAGTAGCTGGCAGGGCCAGCTCCAGGCACCATCTTAACAAGCAGGTGCTTGGGGCGGCCAAGGGAGAGGGGCGGCACCTGCGGCAATTCGGGGGCGGCAGGTCCCTCACTCCCTCTAGGAGTGAAGGACTTGCCGCTGAACTGCCGCCGCCGATCGTGGCTTTTTTTTTTTTGCTTGGGGCGGCAGAAATGCTGGAGCCGGCCCTGGTAGCTGGGAGCAGATAGGGGCTGCAAAGAGAGAAACATGCAGTCACTGTCAGGGTGAGAATGCAAAGTAGGAAGTCACCCTTAGATACAGCATTACGATTTGGGACTGTATCGACCTTGACTGTTTGTTTAGGGCAGTGATTCTCAAACTTTTGTACTGGTGACCCCTTTCACATAGCAAGCCTCTGAGTGCGACCCCCCCCCTTATAAATTAAAAACACTTTTTTATATAATTAACACCATTATAAATCCTGGAGGCAAAGAGGGGTTTGGGGTGGAGGCTAACAGCTCTCGACCCCCCACATAATAACCTCACGACCCACTGAGGGGTCCCAACCCTCAGTTTGAGAACCCCTGGTTTAGGGTCTGTGGGCTGGAACCCCACGTAGAGGGTGAGCCTGGGTTCCCCTATCAGCCATTGGGGAAGTGGTATTGTTAAAGGGCAGTGAACGGGAAGACTGCCTGGAACAGTCCTGAGAAACTTTGATACCCTTGGAAGGGGAAGACTACAGAGAGCTGGCCAGAGGGAGAAGCCACAAAGCAGGAGCAGTTGAGTCCTGAGAGAGTGGGAAACAGAGAGTGACGGAGTGCAATCGCATCAGCTTGGCAGAGCTAATTCCCAAACGTGGCCAGAAGGAGGTGCTCCAGTGGTGAGTAGAGCACCCTGGGACAGTCCTTTATCAAAATGTCCCCTTCTCCACATTGCTGTGTAGTGTTGCTGTGCACCAGTTGGCTGTTGCTGCTCTCCGCCACAAAGATGGCTGCTTTTCACTGGTATTGCCAGGTACAAAGGCTCATAAGCATCTATGCCTTGTGCACTTTACTACAAAATCTGCTACCAAATTCTACAGCACAAGCTATAACCTCCTCTTTCATATGCTACTATGGCAGCTTACAACACAAAAAAAGTCTCACATAGACGATCCGTTGCCTGAGGAAATGTGAGACTGGTCAAGGCATAACCAAAGTACTACGTAAGCAAATGCAACAAAGGAAGGTCCTGATATAGGAAAACATTTAACCATTTGCTAATATCCATCCCTATTCAGGACAACAGTTAAGCACACGCATAATTAAAGCATGTGATTTAGTGCTGTCTGAATAGGGATGATTTCCTGAATCAGGGACTAATGGATAGATTTTAAAAGGTATTTAGGTGCCGCGTGGGGTTTAAATAAACGGAAGATAGGCATGTAAATAGATTTAAAAATCTGGCCCTAAATTACTAAAATTAGTTGCTAGTCTAAACCCTCTCAGGACATCTGGAAACAGTTCGGTATTTTATAATCTTCCACTTCTTCACTAAACTCGCACAAACTTTTCATCTGGAATCTGCCTGTGCCGCCCCGCTGCCCCGGCCCCAGCATTACTGCACAGCCAAGGCTTCCTCAGTAGCAGAGCTGAGCCTGGAGGCTGAATGGGGTTGAGGACGGAGTTAGTCTGGGGGTGAAGCAGGGCTGGAAGCATGGCGCTCCTTTCCCACCTGATGTGGGGGCTGGCCCGGGCCCTGTCGTGTGACCCCGAACGTTCTTCCATGCCACCCTAGGTGGACGCGCCCCAGTTTGGGGACCACTACTTTAGTTTTATTTTCAGACATTCTTATCCTAGACAGGGGTTCTCAAACTGGGGGTCGCGAGGTTATTAGCGGGGGGGGGTCGTGAGCTGTCAGCCTCCACCCCAAGCCCCACTTCACCTTCAGCATTTATAACAGTGTTAAATATTTTAAAAGTGTTTTAATTTATAAAAGAGGTTGCATTCAGAGGCTTGCTGTGTGAAAGGGGTCACCGGTACAAAAGTTTGAAAACCACTGCCCTAGAACTCTGTGAAGTTGTTTTTAAAGGATTTCCCATCACCTGTCCCTTAGCATACTTACTTGTCATTGCCTCAGAAAGATAGCAAGAACAAGCAGAGTGCATCATTTTGTTCTGTCCATAGTGGATTTCCTGCAAAACTACTTTATGTTAAAAAATAGTGAACTAAAAATAAACAGAATGTAGCGACTGCTAGGTCTTACATCACTCCTGGAAGTACCGTTTCTGGAAAGGATATCACAAGACATAGTGATGCAAAAGTAGGGAGGTGGTCATTTGATTTGTAAAAATCTACAGAATCATAAATTTCAATGGTGTCACCCTTTGCAGTGGGGCAGGGAGGACTCGCTGCCCCCTTTCCCACCCAGCTCCTCAGGTTGGTGGAAGTTTTGATAATACGTCATCAGAAATGAGTCCAGTTGGGTATCATTCAAAAGCCCTTTCTCCCATGAACACAATGGTATCAACCGTGACAAACCCGGAACAATAATGCAGCTATATATTCAAGTAAATGTTTAAAAATTACAGTTTTTAATTACACTTTAATACAGGCATGCAACCCTCACAAAGTTAAATTGTGGCTGTTGACTGACAGTGCTGTGTTATCAGTTAATGCTCAGAACATGGTATCTGGTTAATTTTTTTAATGTTGCAGATTACTATAAATGGAAAGAGTGCTTCAAGTTGATTTGCCGTCATCAGCAAAAAAGTGGCAGTTCAGTGGTATTGATTATCACCTTTGTTTATTATGCCAAGAGTTGTAATGAGGCACTGGTTAAGACATCAGCATCCACCAGAAATTACTGGAATCCATTTGCAAATGGTATTGACATAGTGATGGAATGTTACATTACATAACATAATTACACTCCCAAAGTTCTTCCTTTTTACTTGGTCTTGATCATTTTTAGCCCTCAATGGGGAGATGAAGAGTACTAGCTAGTAACTGAATCTTTGAAGAATACCACTGAGGAGGATATGGTTAAACACAATGCTCAGTGGCACGTTTCGTGCTGTAAGATGTGCACCAAACTGAATTTGGCAAAACTGGAGAGGAAGTACACCAGGCATCAGGAAAAAGTTGAAGATGCCAGGACAAGTGCTAGCTTGGGAGAGACATGCCTTATACTGGGTCCCATGGCATGCATTTCTAGAAGAAGGCCTGCTTCTTCTGTGGTAAGCTGGAAACCTGAAGGCATCCATTAAGCACAGTTTCAACACATGACAAAGGTGAGAACCCATATGAAGCAATTACTCTTTGTGGAAATATTGCACGTGTAGCCCTTCTGCCAATGGCCTTCACAGCAACAGAGGCTGGGTCCTTATTTTTTAGGGGATTATCTGCAGTTTGCCTTGTTTTGGCTCAAGCCCCCGCTCAGAAATCTGGGAACCTATGTCCACTCTGAGCGCCTTTGATAGGCAAATCTGTACTCACTCGCAAGCACATTCAACAGAGGTTTTAAACAAAATAACTTTATTGGGGAAAGGACAGGGTGAATTTGGGCACGCTTTGCAATATAACATTTTCTACAACCTACTACCTCAGGGAGCACAAGTCACAGTTCCGATCAATTGGATCCTGAGTGGCTGATGCAGTTTTTCCACCTCTCAGGCCCTCCTCACCATTTGTGGCTCCCCAACTTCCCACTCACAGTTTGTGGTTCTAGGAAAATCAGGGTCCTCATTTCTTATGTAGCTCTGAAACTCTGTCCAGCTATAATGATTTCAGCAGCTAGGCTGGGGAGGCCTCAGCAGAGTTTTTAGGCCAGTGTAGACTGATGTTAAAACTCCTGTGCTCCCACCATAGTTCACACAATTGCTCTCAGCCTGCTATTTTCATGTTGGAGGCTAAGGTATATCCAACTCCTGCTTTGCTCTGCCCACTGCTGTCCTGCTGGTGTTGGAGGTGAACCCAACTCCCTCTTTGCTCTACTTGCTGACCAGGTAACCAGAACTATCCTTGGGCTTCTTTATGTTTGCCACAGATCAAATGACTGGAACTGATGCTGAGCCAACTGCAGCTCACAGTTCAGTTCTTTTAGGTACTAGAACACGAGCAACCTAAGAACCCTGCCAGCATCCCTACCACCCAAAAAGGTATTTCCAGCAGAAAGTCAAGAATGTGCAGTCTCTCTCCTCTCAAACTCTGGTTCTGGGCAGGGCCTCTTTCCTAACCTCAGCAAACGTTAGTCTTCATCAGGGTGACCCCCCAAACCCATCATTGTCCAGGCCTTTCCCAGGCAGTTCCCAACAAGGTAATCTCTGAAATATCAGCCCCAAGTACAAAATTTAGCCAAATTATACCCCAAACTATTCACAGTTGGTCTGTAAATGAGGTACTGCCTTACTCAGTTGACTCCCTTTGCTCTCCAGCAGATGACGGCAAAGAACACAGTTGCTATGTAAATGAGGTAATGCATCACTCAGTCAACTCCCTTTGCTCTCCAGCAGATGCCAACAGAGAGCTTACTCAGTTACCTCACTTCTCTTGTAGGCTTCAGGCCAGAGAGCTTACACTTGGCAAGTATAGTTAAGTGTGCATTAACCCAAAATACTCCCAAGTACGTGGGTGCTTCCGGATCCCATAGTTGATGTCAAACCTGAAAAAATAATACAACCGGACCTGTACTACTTCTTTAAGTGGTGCATCAGAGATCACAATGACTTCAGCACTAGCTCTTTCACGGTTTTTCCTGACAACCCAGAACTTCATTGAATAAAACATTAAGCATGGCTGCGATGACTTCCCCAGAACTAACCAAGCATCAACTAGATTCAGTAGGGGCTGTTAAAAGCCAAAAGGGGGCATGGATCAGCATTCATGTCACTCCCTGTCAGTACCCAGCCCACTAATGATCCTACCAGTGGATAAAATTCGGTGATGAATCCTAGTCACGTGCCACCTGAGGCATGTTGCGCATACGCTAAGAAGAAGGAGAAACGCCAAGAGGGGACAATTTTAAAGCTATGGATGAGCTTACTTGCACTGGCAACTCGTTCACACATGATGGAACAGAGCTCATTAATGGCATGACAAAAGCAGTCTTCAGTGATGAGATAGCTAACTATGTCAGTCAAATTGGTACTTTGGGTCATTACTTGCATGAAGCCTTCAAAACCCAAAGAATTATCCAAGGTTTTGTCAATCTCTGGGATCCAGTAAAGAAGAACAGACTAAAGCTGGGCTCGAATGCAATGAAGAAAGTTAGAGTGAAAGTAGAAGGAACTATTACAGAGCTAGCTGCAGACAGGTCATTGTTTGCTCATCTCCTGGTTGTGTCCACGTTTCAGCATAATGTTGATCTATGTGAGACTTTGGAAAGTACAAGTTCTCCATGGTACCACGATTGATGTTCGAATGTGATGGAATAGTGCATATGTGCCAGAAGAAAAGCAAATGAATGCACATCTTGCATGGCCTTCCTAAGTCAGCACCTACTGACAATGTGACCAGTATCTTACACTACAGAGGCCTTTTAGTGAAGCAATCGTAGATGTTATGGCTGAGCTATAAGCGCTTGACAAACCAGAAACTGTTAACACCTGACGAGATTTAGCTGAACATTTCAATATGAGGCTACAGAAAATATACTGGACCTACGATGAAGTCCACCTCATGTTTGACATATATGCAGAGGGATCAATTAAAAATATTACCTGAAAGAAGCGACTCCATGGTACTGAACCTGTCCAATACAAATCACTGACTCTGATGAACGTCTCCAATATCACAGTGAAGATGCTATTGTCTAATACTCGCACAAAGGATGAGTTAGCTGCAAAAATGCTCCAGCATGCAAAGAATCGCTCAAAGAATTTTGTCATCACATGGTATAATGAAGTTGCTGCCCTGCACTGTTCAGTGGAGTTTCTTTGTCATTCCCTTGAGGAGGCTGACCCTACAGTTATCTTGCACGCCATCAATGGCACAGGGAAGTGATGCTAAACTCCAGATTTTTGCACAAGATGCAGATGTTCTAGTGTTCTCTGTGAGATGTTAACCAAGACTTCCACAAGATTCTGTTTTTGTGCCTGCTGCTGAAGAACAGAATCACTACAGATCCCTCAGAGATGTGTACTGACAGGTTTCCGTGCCCTTTCAGGATGCGACACTATTGGAAGGTTGGCTGGAAAGACCAGTTATCTTAGTGGAAGTCATTTGATTCAGCTTCTAAAAACTTTCCTCATTCTGGAGGTGCTCAGAATGGTTGAGACAGTCACTGATGAGGTCATCAATGCTCTGGAGGTTGAGTTTAGCATTTGAAGACCAACATTATGACACTTGCAGAGCTACATTGATTGATGTTTTCCAAGAAGCAGACAAATGGAGAAAAATTGCCACTGACAAGGGGTGCATTTATACCTGCTATCAAGAGGGCAAATTATCAAGCAATGGAATGGCTCCAGGATGGCCAAGCATATCCAAAATTACCCTCCCCTATTGGGCATGGGTGGATCTTGAGGGCTGGACTGATCATACCATGTGTGACATACCATGCGCTCCCAAATCAATCCTTCAACTAATCAACTGCTCGTGTGCCAAGACGATATGCTCACCACCTTGCAAATGTTTGGCTAGCAGCCTGCCTTGTACATAGATGTGTAAGTGCAGCACAGACAAGGATCAGTGTGATGTGTCTAGGGGTGCCCTAGGTACAGATATTGATGATGACTTTGATGAATAAATGTTTTCAGTCCTACATGTCAAGGCTAACTTCCCTAGGATTACCAAAATTCAACTTCCTTTTTATGTAAGCAATGCATCCCTGTGTTAAGGTATAATTTTAAACATTTTTTGAATTTATATCTACACAATTGTTCTACATTTGTCATGTTTGGTACCATTGTTCTGAGCACTGGTGTGATTTAACAGGGTAGAATAATCAGATGAGTCATTGAAGAACAATACACGCTGCTCGCTCACCTCCATAGGCTAAATATCCTCCTCTACAGCACTCCCAGTTCCTGTAAGCATTGCAGCATAATATTATACCAGACACAGGAACCAGGCCTATGTCTCTTCATTGACAGTGCTAACTACTGCAGGCCACTAGACTAGTTCAGATGCAACACTGTGCAGCACAGGGTAAAATCAACTATGTTTAATATTTCTGTAGCACCAAGACTACATCTATTGTCAGGATATTTTTACTTACACTAATCTTATTACTGAAAACAAAATAATACGATTTTTCTTTGTTTTATGATGCCTTGATCTGAAGAAGGACATTTTTGAAATATATTGAACAATCCTTTTTGGAAGTTTACTTTTCTCCTTTCCCACAGGGATGAGAAATAGGGACTTCTCAACTGCAAAATATTTTAAAAACCACCCTTTTTCAAAGAGGCAAAAACTAAACACATCTTACTATCACAATCTTCTTAATGGGAGAGGGTCAGTAATCTTTAAAGGTAAAGGGCATTCTCAATAAAACCATCTTCTTCTTGAACTACTGGTTAGTAGGAATTATATCATTGAACTGACTTTGAAATTCAGCACCTAGATTCTATGGGGATTGGTGGTATATAAACCTCTAAGAGTAGGTAGATTGATAAAAATATTAGATAGACTGAAGGAAATACAGTATTTCTCAGCATACTTACTATTCTTTCCAGACACTGAATAGATTTTGAGGTTATACACTGAGACAAGGGTATTCAGGACTTCAGTGCAGTGTGGCTCCGCTAAAGGAAATACATAGGGTTCAGATCTAAGACAAAAAAATTTCTCAGTGCTAAATGATTTCTTCTAACAGTTAGAACACAATTGACCAAAATTAGATTTCCTTAGTAATTTCCATTTACACCTTATGAAGAACTGAAAAACTTCATCAGTCTCTTCTTCAAACAGGAAAGGAGTAACCAATAAAATCACAATTGAAGGCAAGTCTCGGAATAAAAATATTTGGTTGCTGATTTGTTGGTTGCCAACATTCCAATGAAGAAAAAAGTGACAAAAATGGCTTAGGAGATTCCCAAATGCGTGAGGAAGTAATCTATCAAGGGACCTATTTAGATTTCTCTGTTGTAGTTACACATTAGTCAAGCAGCATTTCAAAGAAAGATGTGCTGAAATTTCAACTACTATCAGGAGTAATGGGGAACATAGTCACTGAATACACGATGGAGCCACTTTTAAAGGGTGGCCTTCATTCAAATAATGTATTCATACAGCATGTTATCCTGGTTTGGCTAAGGAAGTTCTACCTTATCCAGTGTCATCTACCCTAGAGAAAGACTTCCTCTAACTTTGTGGAATGAGTGGATAATGGCCAAATGGGAAAGACTTTGTACGTTATTATTATTTATTTGTATTGTGTTAATGCCAAGGAACCTCAGTCATGGATGAGGACCCCATTGTGCTAGGCACTGTACAAATACAGAACAAAAAGTCTCTTCCCCAACGAGCTGACAATCTCAGTAGAAGACAAGAGACAATAGCTGGGCACAGACATATAAGGGGAGCACAAAGAAACAAAGCAATACTGGTCAGCGTGAAAAGCAGTGGCCCCAGCACACCAGATGTCTAGCCACTGTCAAGCTTTTTGCAGGTATCTCATCAGAGGAGAGTTTTAGTGAGGAAATGTTATGAAATTTGGAAATATACAGTGAAACAAGGAAACAGGCAGAATGCCTGGGATCCTTCAGAATACCAAACGAAGCAAAAGTTCCCAGAAGGGAGAAGGTGGGAATCCATGGTCAATCTCACCAATTGATGAAGAATCTTTAACAATGCTTGGATACCCTGGAACATTTGAAGGCTTAAATGTTACTCCAAACCTGATACTTGGAGGAACTGGACTGCCTGGCACAGGAAGAACTAAGGTCTAAGGTAAGATAAACCTGGTACCAGATTGACCCCTCATCTGGCAAAATCCACGGTTGAAGGCCCAAAGGGGGTGGGAGAAAGGAAGGTTCGGCATGCAGGATGTTCCTCAACTCATTCTGCCTGACAGGTTTGCCCCCTCTTTGGTGGACTGAAGAACTGGTTCCACTGCCAGCACCTGTAAATTCCCCACAATCCACACACAATCCCACAGGAGGCCTAAGGCTGAATTGATTTGTTGGAGTATTTCCTAAAGGGCTTGGGGAAGATACACCTCCTCCCTTGGCCCCTCCTCCACCTTTTGTTCATGGCACTGCCCCATGTGCAGGTCTCTGGACTTGCTGAGCTCCATCTGCAGAGTCAAGGGCAAGCGTTACAGTGCTGTAAAGGACACACTCTCCCCTTCCAGGTCAGCCAAGGCAGCTCCACACACAGAGGGTCCCCTTTACACAATGATCTGGGGAGCAGAATTTTCAGAGTTTGGACACTCCTGATTTTGACTCAGTTGTGCAGTATCTGAAGGGACAATCTGGCCCTGAGCATATGTGTGGAGATGGCTTAATGCCTTCCCACCCTCTCCCTGCACCACAACTCTGACTCACATTCTCTCTCTCTCTCTCTCTCTTTCCAAACAAGTGTGAAGATTTTGCTCCCCTCTTGTCCCTTGGCCACAAAATATCTGGCTGCTGCTGGGCAGCTGGCAGACACAAAATCGAACACCTGTGTGCAAGATATGTGCAGCTGTATGGGTGACACATGATCCATCTGCAATGCATATCACATGCCACTGCCAGTTGCTTTACTCAGGGTGGGTTGGAAAAGGATCCATTAGAAGAAAATAAGGCCACAGCTGAATTTTAAAAGCAACGTTTTCCTTCTAATTGATATTCTCCTATCTCCTTTCACATCGTGTTTCTTTTCTTCACACAGTGGCAGTGATGATGCTAAAAGCTGATTATAAGCTTGGGCCAAGTCACACCAGCATTTGGCTGCTTAATCCAAGTATTGACTATCTGACTGAAATATTTGTAAGTTCTGGATTAGTAGGGTTACTTACTTGGCTCTCAGCATTATGGGGTAACTGGTGGCTACCCAGAGGCTCATTTCTAATTGACACAGAAATTCTTCACTTATAGCATGACCTAGGTCCTATTTGCTATATACTGCATTGTATTTCCCAAAAGCACTCAAGGGGTTTACTGTTCTCTTGATTTGCCTTCCTTTTTTATTTCTGTCAGAATAACTTTGGTGACAAGTGTTTGGTGCTAACAAGCAGCACACAAGTTGTCAAGGAAGAACAGAATATTTTACACACATTGGGCCTGATTCTTTTCCCATTGAAAAGAATGGCAAAACGCCTATGGATTTCAAAGGGAGCAGGATGAGGCCCTTTAAAAATTTAAACTGGTTGAGGTGGGGTGGGCGAGGGAGAAACAAAATATAGCTCTTCTGAATTAATTCCTGGAGCATCTCACCAGCTGGAAATCCAGACCTGCAAGATTTGCAGGGTTTTCATGCTTTCCAGCCTGACAATATTTCCACAGTAAGTGCAACAGTATTTGAACACAATTCTGTTCCCAGAAAGACAATAGCAAAATGTCTATTGACTTCAATGAGAGCGGGAGCAGGTAATCTAATATGTTTTATCTATTAATTGGACATCTAAACTAGCTATGGGGATATTTATATAGTGCTCATAATCATATCCACTCCATTCCATTTGCACGGCATGTTCCAAGATGCTAAAAAAAATTGGAAGAAAGAGGAAAAAACAAGTTAAGGTTTTGAAAAACATATACAGTTGAAAAGCAAATTTAAAAAAACTGCACAAGCATGAATCAGGGAGTTTTCGCCTAGGGTTCCATGCAATCCCAGGGTTCCACTGAAGTCATCAAAGCTTCCTGCAATGGAGCAGAGAAACCTCCCACCAGCAGAAAAGGAGTTAAAGAAAGCCTATAGGCCCAGCTAGCTCCACCCTGCCACACCTGCAGCCAATGTCAGGCCTGGAGGCAGAAGAAAAGGAGAGCACATGGCTCAGTTCTGGGCTGGCTGGTGAAAGGGCAGAAGGTAGCTCTGCCTCTCTGCATTATTACAAGCCTGACACTGGGACAGCTGTCGCGGGGAAGGAGAAGCACTGTGTCCCTGGCTGAGGGAGACTAGGGCGTGCCCAGTAGAGAATGAACTTTATTATTTGACTTTAAGGATGTTGGGGGCTAGGCCACTCCAATCGTACATCAGCCCTCACCCAGAGGGACCTGAGGCCACAGCAGAATGCTGCACAAGATCTACAAGGAGGTTTTATTCCAAGTGAGCCGCTACAGGGGCTCACTATAGGGGCTGGCCCCAGACTGAAGAGACATAGATAGGAGGTAGCCAAGGACAGTGGACTTTCACTGTCTGCCAGAAGGACCCTTGTGGTGTTGCTTCCCATGAGGCCCTGAGCTGGGACTGGCTGGAGCAGGATGTCCTGGTTCCCCCTACCATGCCCCGTTACGTGCTGAGACTCACATGTGGATGGAGGCCAGATGATTCCTGGTCTAAGGTCAGGAACCAGGCACCTCTGCTGTCTGGTCAGAGATGCAAGGGGCCAGAAGCATGGTGTGCTAACTGCTAAGTTGCCTGGTCCACTATCACACTTCCATTAACTTCAGTGGGACAAGATCAGAAACCCTATAAAGTCCTGAAAGCCTGAAGTCAGTAAGGTTGCATGGGTTTAACTGAGGACTGAATCTAGCTCATTGTACTTGATAGTTGTCTATCTCTGGTTCTTACCCAGCGGTATACGTATCCCTGGGGGCATGCAGAGGTCTTCCGGGGGTACAGCAAGTCATCTAGATATTTACCTAGTTTTACAACAGGCTACAAAAAAATTTCTAGTGAAGTCATACAAACTGCAATTTCATACAGGCAAGGTTTTGTTTATACTGCTCTATAGACTATACACTGAAATGTAAGTACAATATTTATATTCCAATCTATAATTATATGGTAAAAATGAGAGTAAGCAATTTTTCAGTAATAGTGTGCTGTGACACTTGTATTTTTATGTCTGCTTTTCTAAGCAAGTACTTTAAGTGAGGTGAAACTTGGGGGTACGCAAGACAAATCAGACTCCTGAAAAGGGGTGCAGTCGTCTGGAAAGGTTGAGAGCCACTGGACTAACTAACTCCATTGCAGAGTGTGACCTAAGAATTGTGATACACCATCGCTTTGATATTATTTGATAGCATGCTCTCTATAGCAGGAGCTTAGAGGCAAACACTCTGGGAAGTCCAAACACTAAGCTCTCGAGCTTTAACCTTCATCTATATAAATGCAAATACTCACGCACATCTAGCAAATCAAGGAGGTTACCTTGCTGGGGCTGGCAAAAAAGAAAATGTGTATGTACCTATGTATAAATCTTAGTGATTTGTTATACAGGGCACTGGTATTTTAATTACAGTTTTGATTAACCCTTCTTGGACCATGTCTTGGACCACGTCTAGATGGTAATTAAAAGACCACAGACTGCCAGTAGCCGGTCCCTGCTGCTGCTACACCAGCAATGATAGTACAATGGTAGGGGATTTTATTAAGAAATATGTTAGCATAGACACAGCCATTTAGCTGCAGCAGAAGAGATTCCATGTCTCCATTAATGCATTCTGTGAACCACACACCAAATGCAGTGTAAATAAAGACAATGGGGTTAAGTTCCATTGTACCTAAGTATTGCAGAATTGTTCCCTTAAGCAGCCATAGTAGTAGATGCTAAGTCGCCTCCTTTCATGTATTGCCCCATTGTCTTTTGTAGAAATATATCAATAATACTGGGACTTTACATTTTACTTCCACTGTCTGATCTAAGATTGAACGACTTCCTTATGCTCTCAGTTGAAAACTTCTTCCCCTTTTTTCTTCTGCTGCAGCTGGATTAATTCATTTTTTTTAAATCTGTAGCTCCAAAACATTTTCCCCTCATTTTCAAATATTTTCCCCATTGTGCCCTGTTGCTTGAACGTCATCTCTGTAGCTCCCACGTCAGCACTGTGAACTTGAAGTATTGTTTTCTTTGTTCTCGTGTGGAGTGTAATTTTCACCTGCTATTGAAAATTCAGTATGGGGGGGGAGGGCTTAATTCCAAAAGATTTTGATTTCTCAATAAAAAAGTGAAAATGAAACTCGGCAGGATTGCACCAAACATGTTGCAAATGAGCCAGTTGCATGAGGCAGGAAGGAAGAGGCAAGTTAGAAAAAAGGGGAGAAACAAAGACCCACTCATAGAAAAGTCCTACAGAAGTCACCAGAAAATTATATCCTTTCTGTAGGTGTTTTGAACCATCCCATAGGATTTAATAGAAAATCGCATCACTGCCACAGAATTCTATAGGAAGGCTCAAAAGAAAAGATGTCATTCTCTGTTAAATTCTACTGGCCAAATCCTTCACTGGTGTAAATCAGCGTAGCTCCATTTATTTCCGTGCAGTTACGCCAATTTACACGAACTGAGGATCTGGACCCAGAGGTTTTTGGAGTAACTTCTATAGAATCCTATCTAGTTTCTATAGATCCTTATTAGTTTTATCCCTATTAAATTCTAGAGGACTTTTCCATAAGGGTTAATTGAGTTGGTTTAAAAAATGAATAAAAAGATGTTTAAAAAGGCAGCCAATGACTGAAAGTTAAACAGAGGTCTGTTTTACCTATTATTTCTAATAAAATAGTCCACATTAAATATTGATAGGCTGTTTGCTAGACTCTCACTTATCTGAGAGGCTTCACTGGAAGAGGGACATTCTTCTAGATCTTATTAAACCTTATTGGCTATATTCTGGCTCAAGCTACACACTGCCATGAGCAGGCTGCCCCAGACCTTGGCTAGCTTGTCACCGCAACAGAACCAGAAGGAACTGAAACTATAATTAAAGTACATTTTCAGAAAATTGTTTAATCAAATATATAGATGAAGGTAACTTCTCCCCATTCTGTCTCTTGTCCTCTTCTGCACCCCATTTTATATTTCAGGTGCCCCATTCTGTGTCTTTTGCCCAACAATTTCTGTTCCCTTTCCATCCCCCAGCCTCTGCACTATTCTCCAACCATTGTGCAATAGCTTAAAATCAGTTATGCTCCAAATTGTAATGTACAAATATTTTTAGCAGGTACTTTTCTGACATCACTTGCAAGTGATACTGATCAATAGCAAAGATATAGTCTCCCATTTTGATAAACTCTATAGGCATCCATGTTTTTATAACGTTGTCTTTTAGTGGCTTCTGGTGACATTATTAACCATTAGCAGGAACTAGTTTAAATGTTTTATTATTCTCACCAGAACTGAGATGTAATTATATTGCTGCGGACAAAATCTTGCCATGCTGTATATTCCTTTGTGTTCCTAATGGCACTAATGGGATTGCAGGGGGCTCTGGTTCAGCAAACACATGCCCAAGTCTGTCGCTATTCAGCAAAAGCACTTGCTGAATATAGACACATGTTGAAATACCACTGAAGTCAATTGGACTCAAGCATGTGCCTAAAATTCTTTGTGTGCTAAGAGTTTTGCTGAATAGGGATAGACGATATTGGTGTATTTAATACTTACAGTTCCTCTCCTGCTGCTGTGTACATAATGCCTGTCTTTTCCTCCCCTCTCAGCACTGTTCTGCCTCTCTCTGCTGCTGCTCCTCTATCTCTCCCTTCTCTTCACCCATTGGAGCTGCTCCGAATCATTCTGCTGGACCCTGTATTTCTCTCCTCTTTATTAGCAGCTTTCACTTTGTATTTTCTATTAAGAAGATGACCAGAAACTGAGAGTTTAAACATATTTGGCTCTAGATGCTTTATTTATTAAAAAAATTAAAGGTTTTAATAGCTTAATCATCAAAAGAAGAACATGAATGTTTAATATTTAAACACGTTTCACCTAGAAGATTCATGTCAGATGCCTGGAGTAAGCAGTAAAAACACTTTGGTACCATTGAATATGTTTAACCCTTCACAGTCTGGGTCCCCAGCTTAGCCAATATCATTTTCAAAGCAAATCAATAAATTGTTCAGTGGCCATTCATCTTTTGCACCAGCACAGAAAATGTAAACGGTAGAAATACTAGACCAGCCATGAGTTGGCAACCTCAGATCATAGTCCAGATTCCTTAAGGCCTTTTGAGATCAAGGATATGAAAATGTTATGCAAATGAGTTGCCCTTTAAATGTATCCTCAGAAAAAATGCAATAGCATATAACAGAACAGTTGGTTTGACATTTAATCACCAATACAGAAAGTTGAATTAGAGCTTTCAAAGAATAGCCTTTAACAAACAAATGGTGTCAACTTCCCTGGATTTTCAAGATCCCCAAATTATTATTCCAGTAGGGTTAGTTGCCTTAAAACTAGACAA
Source organism: Trachemys scripta elegans (assembly GCF_013100865.1). NCBI lineage: Eukaryota > Metazoa > Chordata > Testudines > Emydidae > Trachemys > Trachemys scripta. Next base: position 68,100,893 of record NC_048300.1, on the reverse strand, counting down.
TGGCTTCGACTGTAGATCCCAAACTACTGTATTGACAGTAGATGTTACATTTTCCATGTACATTTTCCCTTTTCAATTCAAAATAATTTTTCATTTAAAATTGTACTTCAATTTTATTTTTTTAAAGTAGGTAGAAACCCAACAACAATGAAGAAAAACACTTTGCTTTGGGTCAAACAAAATGGTTAGTTGAACAAGCTGGAAAAAAATTGTTTCAGGTTGCTCTGAAACCATGTTTTCAATGTTTCAGTTTGGCCAGTGAACTGAAAAATCAGTTATTTGGACAACACTAGTTGGGAGCACATTGGATTTAGTGAACTTCTTTCTAGTGGCTTTGAATCACTCACTAGTGACCTAGGTAGCTAATGTACATGACTGATGGTGTTCTTCAAACAGCTTCCATGCCTTTACAGGGTCTGTTTGTTACAGCGCTCCCAACTCCTCTGCATTGAGCAAGGAGTGCTACTGTGATCTGCACTTGCCACCTCTGCCTGAACACAGACCGAGCCAGTGGGGAGTAGTTCGCACACTTGCCCTTCCCCTCTTTCTGTAGACCTAGCACTGTCCCACACCACAGACAGGGAAAGAACCGATAAAGTTGCACAACTGGAAGTGCCTCTTGAATATGGGTCCTGAGTCCTTGGATCTTTTGGATCCATGATTAATATGTCTGTTTTAAACATTTTATCCTTTTATCATATGCAGGCCTTACCTAAGTACATATTTGCTACATCCATTCACTTTCTGGAATTCTGAGACAATCCAAGCCTCCCACAGATTCAAAACTCAAACGGCACAATTATTCTGTGCTCATGTGTCTTCCCTGGACTTTCAGAATTGTCAGACAAATAAATTTACAAGATTTATTCTGTCAAAAGGAAAATATTGGCTTAAGAAAACCTCAATCAACCAAAACTACCATCTGAAACAAACAAATAAAATACTGTTGCATATCCTCTCCTTGACAAGGCCATAGTAGAGTAGCTGACACTTGCAAAAGATCACAAGAGGCTATCTTTTTGTTCTGTGTTTGTACAGCACCTAGCGCAATGAATGAGGTCCCAGTCCATGCCTAGGGCTCCTGGGCACTAACGTAATACGAATAAATAAAAAGATTTAAAGTGTTATCAGTGTAAGTATATGTGCCTTGATCATGCTCCCAGGAATGTATCCAATTAAACTTCTCTGTTCTCTGAATTATTGCAACTCAAGTTCTGGAGAATGTTAAAGATGAAAAGACAAAGGATGCAGAGGAATCCAGATAAGAATTCTTAAGAGGAATAGAAACCTCCACTGAAAATCCTGATTACTTGGTGCATTTTTATGTGGAACAGTTCAAAAATAAAATAGCTATTAAAAAGTATGCAGGGATGAGGGGATTTTGCAATTCAAAGTTTAAAATTAGGATTACTGGATGGATAAACACTATCCATTACACATTAGGAGATTCCTGTTCTTTTTATATATATATATATATATATAAAGAACAGGAATATATATATATTATATATATTATATATATATTATGTTTTACTTCATTAAGTGAAGCACATTAGCATGATCAATGGTGCTTTCTTGAGATTTGCCATTTAGAGATAATCATAGAATAGGCACTGTGAAGTTTAATAGGTATTATAACTGGCACTCTTCCCAAAGTAACGGTTGTGCAATGCTTTCTAAAGTGCTGTGTTCATCTGCTCTGAATGCCTATCAACTTCCCTTCAAAATAATCTTTGATTTTGACCCAATGAAAGCAGGATGAAGAGAAACCCCCTGCCTCCCCCCACCGCCCCCACCACCAGAAGATGGCACCAACAGACCCCTGCCCTCACAGGCCTTCTACCCCATAATGTGCCAGATTTGGCTCAGGAAAGAGCATCACTGGGGTGTATAACACTTTCAGTGGCCTCTGTGTTATCCACCTGATGGCATGAGAACTAATCTTCCCAAAATGGCTGACAGTCTTGGTAATATCATCTAAAGGCTAATTTGGCTTTGGATGTTCCCCCAATTCCTGCCCCCCACATACCCTATGAGACTTTTTCCTTATATTGCCCCCTGTGCAATGCTGCATCTGCTCTGTGGAATTATTGAGCTGCTCTATCAAATGACCTGAACAGGTCTGGTGCTGCACATTTGGTGTTCCTAAGCCTAGTTCCATTCAGCTCTAAGCCCTTGGTATTTGCCTACTTCCTTCTCATTCATTAGAGAGTCTCCGATATCTGTAAGCTTTTTGGGACAACACAAATAAGAGGTATTTATATTTTCTTCTCTGTGGATCCAGTTCTGCCAAGTATTGTATCTCAACTCCCAGTATTGTCAACAGGCCAGACACTACTCTGATTTACACCAGCTGAGGATCTGTTCTAATGGAAGTTGAGAAAGCACCCTACTTATATTGTAAGCTGTTTGGAGCAGAAATCATCTTTTTGTTCTGTTTTGTGCAGTGCCCAACACAATAGGATCCTGTTACAAGACTGGAGCTCATAGGTGCTACCTCAATACAAATAGATGATAATTAATAATTCTCAGGATTCACTCAACACCTTGCAGATTAGGCCCTGTATGCATTATAGTTTGCTTCACCTGTCTTTTCCATCATTTTCCCCTCTTGCTCCTTCCTAAAGGCATCTTCTGTGTGAAGCCTAGCAAAGCGCCTTCTGTGAGATCAGGGGAAAGGGTGCAGTGTCATGCACTGAAAAGGGATGCTTCAGACCAGAGTATTAAGAGGTATTAACCCCTAAATAATTGGAAAAGCTTTTGATAACACGCTTAGGCCAAATTCTCAGTACTCTCAATTCAGTACTCTAAACTGAATCAAAGAAAGTTTTTCATGCATAGGGCTGGACACTTTAGGGGAGATTTCTCAATTGTCATATATTTCCATCTCAGTTGAATACCAACATATCAATACTTGAGTGACCTTTTCAGCGAGAAGTGTATGACTGGTTATGTGCCCTGTTTAGATTCCTTCTAGTTTAGGATGAGCTTTCTTTGTATATGGAACCCAGGAAAATGGCAAACCATAAAGGAGAAGGGGAACATCCTTGTTGGGTGTTCTTGCTAAGCTGAAAACTCTGTATCCTTCCCTGCAAGGGGAAGGAACTTTTTACTCCTTTCTTTTTCTTTGCCAAGGGTTCATTGTATTGATCCAATCTACAAAAATTTATTTAAAGCCCGTTTCTCACAGTCTGCCTTCTTGCAGGCAGATAATACCATGCGGTGAAGCATAGACTTGTAATGAAAATTTCAATATGAACAATATTTAAATCAAGATCTTTTAAATAGATTATTTGCCAAAGGGATTCACCTGGAAGCATACATCAGTCCTAAGTGTTGGGAGTGCTAGACTTCTCTCTTGCTTCTACAGTTTCTAAAATGGAATTATGTTAATATTTTAGACTCCCGGACTGTTCAATGATTTCTGCTCCCAGTGTTTGTCTCGTGTTCCGGTTCTCCATTCCAGACTTTGCAGTTTGGGCCCATCTCTAATGCAGACAACTTGGTTAAGTCTCATTTTTTAATTGCTTAGAGCATCCGTTACTATTTTTCCATTGAAGTACACTATATATACGAGTCCTACTCCTAATGTGAAATATGTATTGTGTTTGTCAAATACAGTAATAATAAAACAAAGCATATGCTAGTGAGACACTTCTAATAGGTCCACAGAACCCCATTAGACTATTAGCCTCAGATATTCGGCAGATCTCTTGTTCGTGCACATGCAAAACTTGTGTACAGAAGTTTTAAAGCTGGCTGAAAATTTTGCTTATATGGTATGAGATGGAAATAAACATGTGGATTTTTTTCTAACTTTTTTATGTTAACTTGTCAGACTAATCAAAATTTGTCCTGAACTCCTCTATCATGATTCTCATTGACCCTTTGCTGGTGACAGTTAATGTGACTGACTGTAGTCAGATCAACGCTGCAGTTCATTCTTCCTTTCAGGTCAATGAGAACTGAATGAAGTTCTTTCCCTGCCTGCCTAAGTTCAAATGCCAGCATGGTTTAGATCTGGAAACCCACCAGATAAAACATGGAACAAAAGTTCTCTATGGCAGGACTACTCCGTGTTCCAAAGTATGTTTTTATGTTTGTTGGCAAACAGATCCAACACCAACAACAATAACAACACTGTTTTCTAGCTACTGTAGCTACTTCATTTCTTCACATTTGTTCCAGGGCTGCACTGGACAGATGAATAATGTAGGAGAGGAGTCTAGCCCAAATTATGACCTTCTGTTCAGAGTGCATATAAGGAGATAAAAAGGGTGGTTTGTTTGTCTGAACTTTTAGCTTGCTTATTTATTTTATTTATTTATTTTAAATCTAGCATGGTCTCACTGACATAAAAAGAGTACTTTTATAATGTATGACTACAGCCCTCTAGCGATGTAAGAAACAAGGCTATACTTCCATCACTGGGGCTGCTATGCCATCTGGCGCTCAAACATGGTATACGCTTTAGTTTTTCCTCTAACGAGTTTAACAAGCCAGTGCAAGATTAACTAACAAGTATTATGTTCTTGATCTCTAACTTTTTTTTTTCCCTAGTATATTATGTTCTGGCCTCAAGACTCTTTTTATTTTTAAAATTTCCTCCCCTTGTTCAATTAACTTTTTGTGCCCAGATTCTCATGCTTTCCTACCACAATGTCTATAGCTTTCAGGGCGCTTCCCTTTAAATAAGATATTGCTGCTTATTGAAGAACTGTATGTGAATATAAGTGATTTTATTTAAAATGCAGACATAGGACCCAATCCTGTGAAATGCTGAGTGCTGTTAGCTCCCATTGATGTAAGATTGTGAACTGTTAAGCAAGCACAGGGACTGTGTTTAACTTTGGGTCTGGTACAGCACTAGTACGTTGTTGGCAGTGACAAGAAATTAATAATACATTAAATTATAAAATCTTTTGGGCCAGGGATCCTGTCTTCTCTAGGTTTGTACAGCACAGTGGGGTCCTGACCTTGACTGGGGCTGGTAGGCACTACAATATAAATAATAATGGCAGTTGAGTGTGCTGGTACCTCTTATGAGGCACTTTGCATTTTGCAAGATCAGGCCGTTAGCATTTAAGGTAATTGACAATGAGGGCAGACTCTCAGTTGATATAAAGTGGTGTCACTCCATCAAAACTACACCAATGTACACCAGCTGAGAATCTGGGCCTATGTATTTTAATAGCTTGCCAGAGGATATGTGACATTAATGCCCAGTTTTGAAAATTCTGATGCCTATGGTATTTTTCTGCAGCTTCCAAAATACTCCTGTTGAATTTGTACTTACACAGCTGTCCGCACTTCAAAAGTTTCAAATATAACGACTCAGCCAATAACCAAAAAAAAAAGAAAAAAAAAATCATTGTAGAACATTCACTCTGCGCAGCTGTTTTGGGAAATTCTAGAACTTTCTTTGTTAGACTGAGGTTTGAGTGATAAAGGAGGCTCTTAACACTGCTCTCCATTCATTAAATGCCTCAGTGTCTCTCCCACTCTGTTATATTTTGGATGCACCCTGTCTCTGGTTGCAGCTGCTGCCTTCGGCTACTCTACAAAGTAGCAACAGAGCAAAAGCGAAGAGGTTTCAAGCGCACATGCAGATGGACTGTTTATCCTACTCACACTATTGTGGGCTTCTCCCCAAGCTCTACTCCCACTATGGCTATAAGGGGGTTTAGAACACACAATGTAAGATACATTTGGAAGAAAACATATACGACTGGTGGCTTTTACAGTTATTTTTTTCCACATGAGACAGCAGTATAGCCAGAGTGCTATTATACATCCTTTTCATTTTGGATTGGAATGAATGGTTCTAACTACCCATGTATTTAAAGTGCCTGGATAAGCCTGATATGCATCTACCTTGGCACTCACAAATGAACAGCTGGAAAATTTTCCCCTTGCTGCCCGCAGTCTATCTGTCCTCCCACTCTACGGGACACATTGTAAGTTCCAGGATTGTTGCCCATCAGCAGCAGTGGGATGTACTTAAGGACTCAAAAGGTGACGAGAAAAGGTAAAATAAGTGTTTATGTAATAGCCAGTGGGCGTGCTGAGATAATGTTATAACTGCTATACTCCCTTTTTCCTGTACTTCACGTACTGTTGCTGAAGCAGAAACCAGACTTGTCTTGTCAAAAGGGTATTACTTAGAGTTCAACCTTAGCCATGATATGCAACACCTGAACATGTGTCAGTAACACTCCCCACTCAGCTTCAGAGAAAGTTACAATTGCAAAACAAACCTTTCTCTTTCATACATACACTGTAAACAGTATTTGAAATACTTAGGCAATAAACCTATTGGTATTCTTTACACAGATGTCCCCATTTTGCTGCTGTTACATGTATTTCATTGCAAGTGTTTGACAAAACAGCTACAGATTTCTATTTTGTTTCACACTACCGGACACATTCCCTTCTGATCTCACAGAGGAGTGTGTGTGTATATGTGTGTGAGAGAGAGAGAGATTTGGATTCTCTGGAGCCTGATGAGCCTGGCAGCCTCTCAGTCCCCTCCAAACACTCTAGAATCTCCTCAGCAAAACTGTCTGAAAGTCTTTCTGGCTAATTACAGTCCCCAAGCCAATAGCTGACTGTCTTCTTGGCTTCCAGTGGAATCAAGACTCTGTAGCCTGTATCCAAAGAGGTACATCTATTGAGACACATCCTCTGGTCCTGTGTTAATCAGCTGCTGAGTCCACAGGACTGTCTCCAACACCCGTATTTATAACCTTTCTCCCACTGAACTCCAATTGGTTCAGAACTCAACGGTGAATGGGGGGGAAGTGCAAGAGTGCTTGCCCTCAATGGAAACCCTCTCAGTAGCTTCAAAACAGCTACTGAGCATACCTAGTAACTGCCCCGCTCTATTTCTGGGTAGTTCTAGGCTCTTTTAGCTAAGTTGCCTTGCCCTGCTCTCTGCATGTGTGCAGAGACCAGTTTGCATTGAATCCTCTGTATGTCTCCTTCCCACTGCTTCTCTCCCTTTCTTTAGACTGCAGTATACGCATGTGGGTTACATTTTATGCTCTTTTTAAAAATTTCTTTATTGCGTATAAAGGACTGAATTAATTGTGTGTTTTGGGTTAGTTTGCAGAGGAGATGGGGAGACTTACTATTTAACATTAGGAATTTGTCTTGTCTGCCTATTTTTCCTGGAAGACTCTAGTGGTGACTGGAGAACATGTGGGATTATTACATCACAAGGATCAAGTGAGTGAAATCTGAGTGAGAGAAGTGGGTGGTTGTTTTTTTTGGTCAAACTCTTTGCAGTTTTGGTTTTGTTTCATGTTTTTGTTTATACCTGCATAACTCAAACAGTTGAGAGAGAAGAAACATTGTTCACAGATTCCAAGGCCAGATCACCATTGTGATCATCTGATATGACCTCCTTTAATAACCCAGGCCAAAACTTCCACAAAATAACTCCTAAAGCATATCCTTTAGAAAAACATCAAATTTTGATTGAAAAATGGTCAGTGATGGAGAAACCACCACAACTCTTGGTAAATTACTCTTAGTTAAAAATGTACACCTTATTTCCAGTCTGAATTTGCCTAACTTCAAGTTCCAGCCATTGGATCATGTTACACCTTTCTCTGCTAGACTAAAGAGTCCATTAAGTATCTGCATGGGGGAAAATATATAAAATAGACTGTAACCAAGTCACCTTTTCTTTGTTAAGCTAAATAGTTAGACTCAAGGAGCTCAATCACTGTAAGGCTTGTTTTCTAATCCCTTAATCATTCCCATGGGGGTTCTCTGAATCTTCTGCAAATTATCCACATCCTTCTTGACTTGTGGGCACCAGAACTGGACACAATATTTCAGCAGCAGTCACACCAGTGCCAAATACAGAGGTAAAATAACTTCTCTACTCCTACTCTAGACTCCCCAGTTTATGCATCCTAAGCTTGCATTAGTCTTTTCGTCACAGCATCAACTGAAAGCTGATGTTCAGCTGCCTATACACCATGACCCTCAAATGACGGAAGCAGTGACTCTGAAATAGAAGCGCCCCTCTTCTGTAAGTATGGTCTCATGGGTGACGCGTGAATCGCCGGCTGGGGGAGGTTAGCCCCCAGCCCCACCCCTTCCACCCAAGGTCCCGCCTCTTCTGTGCTCCCCGCCCATTGCAGCTGCCCCTGTTCCAGGGTAGTGCCCCCGGAGCGCCGGGAGGGCACAGCACCCAGCCCCTCCACCCGCCCCGAGCTCCACACAGAGGAAGCTACAGAGCAGGCCTGGGAGCGGACTATGGGTGGGCCGTGCCTAGCTGTTTGGGGAAGCACAACCTCCCCCAGCCTATGATACCCGCCATCCATGTATGGCCTACATTCTTTGTTCCTAGATGTATATGTTTACACTTAGCCATATTAAAATGCATATTGTTTGCTTGCACCCAGTTTACCAAGTGATCCAGATCGCTCTGTATCAGTGGCTTCTCTTCATTATGTAGCACTCCCCCAATTTTTGTGTCATCTCCAAACTTTATCAGTGATGATTTTATGTTTTCTTCCAGGTCATTGATAAAAGTGTTAAATAGTGTAGGGATAAGAACCAATCCCTGCTGGACCCCACTGGACATGTACTTGCTCAATGATGATTCCCTCTTTATAATTACATTTTGAGACCTGTCAATTTTTCATCCATTTAATGTGTGCCATGTTCATTTTAATTCATTCTAGTTTTTTAATTAAAATGGTGTGATACCAAGTCAAACACCTTACAGAAGTCTATCAACACTATTACCTTTATCAAGCAAATTTGTAATCTCAAAAAACAAAAGAAAGTTAGTTTGACAGGATCTATTTTCCATAAACCCATGATGATTTGTTTTAATTACCCTTCTTTAATTTTGTACTAGTAAAGTCCTGTATCAGCAGGTCCATTATCTTGCCCAGGATCAATGGCCATCTGAGAGGCCTACGATTACCCAGCAGGTCACTTAGCCTTTAAAAAACTTGGCACAACGTTAACTTTCCTCTGGAACTTCCCCAAGACTTAGTGAAAATCAACATTAATTTGATTAATTAAAGTAAGTTCCTCAAACACTTCTTTTAAAAGTCCTGGATGCAAGTTATCTGCAGCCGTTGATTTAAAAATGTCTGACTTTAGTAGTTTCTGTTTAACATCCCCCAGCAATACTAGTGGAATGAAAAAAGGTTATCATCACCATATGATGAGATTACCTATTTTTCCCCAAATACAGAACAGAAATATATCCCTGACCCTTCAATTAAGTGCTATGCAAGCCCACAGTCCACATCGGATACCCCAAACAAGTTCTCTAAGACATGACTCAACGTTCTTGATACTTATAAAGTGAAAAACAAATGTGCAGGGGGAAACTACTCTTTTTATATTTTGAGAAAAATAAAAAAGCTTTATGGGCCTTCTCTTTATATCATAAAGAAGCAAACCAGGGCACAGATGGACTCCAGCCATTATTGGTAGAAGCAGCCAAAACTGGGGCTGCTGCATGGCAGAGGAGGGGGTAAAGTGGGTTCTACTGGGGCTACCCCTCCCTCTCAGCATTCTCCTGGATGAAGAACTGTGCAGTGGAGGGGCCCCTACTCTGGGGGTAGTAGGACATAATGGTGCCTCCTTCCCCACCCTTCCACGTAGCCTTGGGAAAAAGCTGCAGTGAGGAGCCAGCCAGAGATGTCTGCAGCCCTTAGAGTCAGAAGCAGCCACTCAGAACTTTCTACAGTTTTAACTGGACTTTCTCTACCCTGTGCTGGTTGGCTGTTTGCTCCAACCCTCCCCTGCCCCCCCACCATGGTCTCTTCACCTCAGTTTCACTCCCCGTACTCCCTTTCCCTTCCCTTTTCTTTCTAGTTAGTTGATTCCTCTTCCTAACTAAACCCACCTTAAAAAAATCATGGAGTTAACATGATATTTACTGCTGTCACACTGTTCACAGAATCGTAGGACTGGAAGGGACCTTGAGAGGTCTTCTAGTCCATTCCCCTGTGCTCAAGGCAGGACTAAGTATTATCTAGACCATCCCTGACAGGTGTTTGTCTAACCGGTTATTAAAAACCTCCAATGATGGAGATTCCACAATCTTCCTAGGTAATTTATTCCAGTTCTTAACCACCCTGACAGGAACTTTTTTCTAATGTCCAGCCTAAACCTCCCTTGCTGCAATTTAAGCCCATTGCTTCTTGTCCTATCCTCAGAGGCTAAGGAGAACAATCTTTCATGCTCCTCCTTGTGGCAACCTTTTATGTACTTGAAAACTTATCATGTCTCCCCCCATCAAATCTTCTCTTCTCCAGACTAAACAAACCCAATTTTTTTTCAATCTTTTCTCATGGGTCATGTTTTCTAAACCTTTAATCATTTTTGTTGCTCTTCCCTGGACTTTCTCCAATTTGTACACATCTTTCCTAAAATGTGGTGCCCAGAACTGGACACAATATTCCAGTAGAGGCTGTATCAGCGTGGAGTAGAGCGGAAGAATTACTTCTCATGCCTTGCTTACAACACTCCTGCTAATACATCCCAGATTGATGTTTGCTCTTTTTTTGTGTGTGGGGAAGGAGTGGTGGGGGGAGGGCAACAGTTCATAGAATCATAGAATATTAGGGTTGGAAAGGACCTCAGGAGGCCATCTAGTCCAACCCCCTGCTCAAAGCAGGACCAACACCAACTAAATCATTCCAGCCAGGGCTTTGTCAAGCTCGGCCTCAAAAACCTCTAAGGATGGAGATTCCACCACCTCCCTAGGTAACCCATTCCAGTGCTTCACCACCCTCCTAGTGAAACAGTTTTTCCTAATATCCAACCTAAACCTCCCGCACTGCAACTTGAGACCATTGCTTCTTTGCTTCTAGTTCTGTTACACTATTAACTTCTATTTAGCTTGTGATCCACTATGACTCCCAGATCCCTTTCCACCGTACTCCTTCTTAGGCAGTCATTTCCCATTTTGTTTGTGTGCAACTGATTGTCTCTTCCTAAGTGGAGTACTTTGCATTTGTCCTTATTGATTTTCATCCTATTTGCTTCAGACTTTTTCTCCAGTTTGACCAGATGTAGCGGGGTGGTCACCCCGCTCTGGCCCTGAAGGGGTTAAAGCAACCCTGGAGCGGTCTGCAGCTGGAAAAGGTAGGCTGATGGGGAAAGCAGCCACAGCTGTGGCCAGCTTAATCAGCACCCAGCTGGCCCTTATAAGAGGGCAGTGGGCCAGAAGCTACAATACATACACACTCTCTCTCTCTCTCTAGCTTCTTGAGAGAGAAGGACCTGGCTGCCTAGGAGCTGAGAAGGGTACCTGAGGAGGAGCAGTGCTGGGGAAGGGCAGAGGGAGGTGAGGAGCTCCAGCCAGGAAAAAACCCAGGCTGCAGGCCTTGCTAAAAGGGCCAAATAGGTACTGAGGCTGCAGAGGGGCAGCCCAGAGACAGGCAAAGGCAGCAGGTCCTAACCCCCTTGCCGATGATGAGTGGTTTACAGACTGCAGTCGGCCTCAGGAAGCGGGGGCTAGATGATGACTGGCAGTAGCCACTGAGGCAAGATGGGTTTAGAGGGTTGGGGGTTCCCCTGGGAGGGGAGACCCAGAGCGAGGGGGTACAGTGGTGGGCAGAACCCCTAGGCGAAGGGCACCGGGGGTCTGGAAGGGACATGGGGCCAGCGGCAGGCGAGACACCGGCCTGCAGAGGGTGCTCTGGGCTGGAAAGACCTAATTCCCGAGACTACCAGCAGGAGGCGCTGAGCCAGTGAGTAATCGCCCCGCCACACCAGATCATTTTGAATATTAATGATATCGTCCAAAACATCCTCCCAGCTTGGTATCATCCTTAAACTTTATAAATGTACTCTGTGCCATTATCTAAAGCATTAAGATATTGAACAGAACCGGACCCAGTGTAACTGGACTTAGTTACACACACTCTGGTAGTGTGTTCTATTCCTTTCCCCATCCTGTGTCCATCTGGTCTACTGAGACTGTAAACTCTCTAGGGCAGGGGCTGTCTGCTACTGTGTTTGTGTAGTGCCTAGCACAATGGGCTCTATTCTTGCTCGGCCTTTAGGCACTATAGTAGTAAACGTGACTAGTAATAACAACAATCCCATTTTCCCTGTTTGAAGGTCACTTTTAAAAGAGAAAAAGAAGAGTTGAGATAGGTGAATGAAAAGTAGACTCATTCCTGCCTGTAGCCATTACAGTATTCTAATGACTGCTCCCGCACAGTAAAATAAACAAATAAGTCTACAAAATCTAAGTGTTGCAGAGAAAAGAATATTCCTATTATACCTAAGTTAGAGAGAAGCGCTGGACTCAGAGTTCCTGCCCAGCAGTCAGTTATGACTATAATGTCAGCATTCATAACATGAGCTACCTGAACATTTATTTTCAATGTGAGACAGCAGGACTCTTCCTAAGCCTGAAAATTGCCAGTATTATAGCAAGATTGCTCCATATTCTGTCAGAGCAAGAATGCTATTCTTGCCTGATTTAGCGGAAAGAAATCATGAATAAAACATCTCAGTAGGATTATCTCCAAAAACTATTTCTATCTGTGTATGGATGACACCTTGCAGGTGGATGACAGGGCATCCCATACAGGGCAATGCAGGTAAACTGTGCAGAGCCCTGTCCCTCTGTGATTCGGGAGTAAAGTTTGCAGGCTCTTCAGTGTGAGCCTTGTCCCTTCTGGAGGCCACTGCTCCCGATGAAGACAAGGAGAGGAAACTGGCACTCTAGAACTAGTGGTTGGACTGGATCTAGCAGCCACCAGTGGCAGCAAAATGTCCAGGGGAGCAGGGAGTGTGGCAGCCAGATGTGTGGAGGGGAGAAGAGAAGCAGCAGGCTGGGCCGTATGTGCAGGGAAGTGGTGAGCCGAGAAGGATATCGTAGGGTTGTCTCAAGTGTGTGTGTGTGGGGGGGGGAATCTGGACAGAGCCTGGAACTCTTGTCTTGAGGGTAAGGGAATGCCAGCAGCAGCCTAAGCTTGTCTGTTGGATTCCTGGATGCACGCCCCAGCTATCAAGCAGGGCTGTCGAAGGTGATTTACCCTGCAGTGACTCCTCCTGCCAGCAAGGGCCTCTGTGGGTATTGACATCGAGACAGGGAGCCTGTGCCCGGCACTCTCACTGCTCTACCTGCTGCAACTCAGCTGGCTTGGAGAAGCAAGGGAGGGGACGTGGGAGAAGGGACCAGCTGCATGTAGGAGGCACAGGGGCTCAAGGGACAGAATGGAACTGAGTTGGGGAGCTGGCTGGTGGGCAGGGTGAGGGCAGGGCTCTAAATGGAAAGGGCTGGACCCAGTGAAGGGAAAGGGCTGAAGAGGGAACAGACTTGTCCCCCGCAACCCCTTCTCCCTTGTGCCCCGTGTTCCTTGCTTCCCAGCTGCAATGAGTCTGGATCGCTCTCTAGTGGCAGCAGGGGTCACTTTTTGGTGCCCTCCCACCAACTCAGCTGCAGGCCCAGAAACAAGCTTGCCCACCCTGAGGCCAGTCCAGGTAAGGGCTCTCCCAGCGGTATGGGGGTTAGTTAGGGTGCTGGCACTCTGAGAAGCTGACACACATGGCTGTTGTCTCCAGTGCTTGTGAAGGTGGGACCCAAGATCATTTGCTATGATTAAAGTGGGGCCAGATGGTAGGAAGCTGGTGAACCACTGGTCTAGGTGGTGAGATGCACGTGCGAGGAACAGAGGCGACTCAGACAAGGCGGAAGATGTAATGAAGAGTAACAACAGTTGGTGTGATTAACTTTTTTAAAAACCCACACTTCATTAGACAGCACAATACATGCAAATGCTCTCCTAATGCCACTCTTCTATGTAACAATTTGTTTAGTTGCTGCAGGGAGCTTCTAAATAAAAGAGGAAAGGGCCCAGAAAACAGTCTCTTTATTAAGCAAGAGTCCTTGCTATGAAACATTTTGAAAACCTGTTGGCAGTATTATTAAGTGTAATATAGTAGCCATCTGCAGGGTGTAAATACTAAGAAAGAAAGGAGAGGAATTGTTTAGGATGGTCTAAAGGGGTATAACCCAGATTATTTATATTACAGTAGCACCTAGAGACCGCAATGAAGAAGAGGGCTACATTGTGCTAGGCACTGTACCTGCCGATAATAAGAAACTACTCCTGGGCCAAAGAGCTTACAATTGGGAGAAAAAAGACAAAGTGTGGGAGAGAGGAAGTATTATTATCCCCATTTTTACAGCCCGGGAACTGAGACAGAGATTAAATGACTTCCCCAAAGTCACATAGGCGGTCTGTGGCAAAGCGGGAAAGTCAATCCAGATCTTCCAAATTCCAGTCTAGTGCCTTAACCACAAGATTAATGGAATAGAAATGACAAAAGAAAATCAGGTTTGGGGAACAAATTTTTAATAGATACAAGTCTAGTTAATCGCCCAAGAGAAGTGAAAATTTCATTATGTGAGTCCTGTAAAACTGAACTGGACAAAGCACATGAGCATATGCTGTAAGGAGCAATACTGCCCTGTTAGGGGAATGACACTGTCGGTCTATATTTTATGTCTAAGGTCTACGATTCATTCCATGATGCTGTGGGAAGGTGTGTGCTGCATCTGTTCAGTCACCGATTGCATAGCAGCATTATCTCCCATAACATTACTTTAAATAATGAACTGTACCCTGATCCATCAGCTGGATTAGGTTATACAGAGTTATGTGACACAAAAGACACATTGATATCGTTGGTCGTATTATTTTATGCACAATTGCCCATGTGCAGCACAAAAATGCTTTTTACCAAGCTCCTTATTTTACTCTTGACATTCTTGCATTTACATTTATATGTACTGAACAGCTAGTACCAAACTACTTTTCTAAGTATTTGTATTACTATAATGTATTGATTTTCAAAAATCAATACTGGCACCCATACACCAGATTCTTATTTATGGTATGAACATTTCAACAATCTGGCCCTTAAGTCTGGGACTGTCTCCTAACATCTGTGAACCAGTTATTTGAAGAGAGAGAGTGGCCCTAGTAAATGTAGCATGGTGCAGTAGACAGGACACTGACACAGGAGTCAGGAGACCTAAATTGTAGTCCTAGTTTTGGGTGACCTTTTAATAAGTCTCTGAGCTATAGCTTCCTCATCTGTAAATTGGAGGTAATAATGCTTAGCCTGCTTTGTAAAGTACACTGTGATCTGAGAGACTATTATTAAATCGAGATCTGGATGGAAATTGATGTTGAAAGGGAAGCTTTAGAAAAGTCTTCGGGCAATATTACACAATATTATGAACCACTTCAGCCTTTGGGCAATACATTACTTCTAGTGTCCCTAGAACCAATCAATATTTGCATCTTTATTCTACGTTTAATCCAGCCCTTCATTTCTGTGAACATAGAAGTTAGAGAGAAACTCCCTGCCTACAATGTTGAGAAAAACTTCTGTAGAGGGGTTTGGCCAGGGCTTGTCCTTCTCCAGGGCAGCGGGGAACCACCCCGCCTCGCTACTTCCTTCCAGTTGTTGACGGGGAATTAGCCTAGCTGTGGGGGGTCTCGCACCGCAGCAGCAATAGGGGCAAACACAGACAGTTATCCATGCCCGTCCCATGGTTGGCGGGCAATAGTGAGTCAAGGGCTCAGGTCCTCAGGCAGGAACTGAGCAACAGTTTATACAATTAGCAGGCCCAGGCTCTGGGTCAGGGTGGGGCAACAGAGAGTCAATGGCTCAGGCCCTCAGGCAGGGGCTGACAAAGGCAGGTAACCAACCAGCCCAGGCTCTCGGCTCAGAGGGGCCTGGGAGAGGGGGAGACTGACACCCAGAAGTTGGGTGGCAGGGGGATGCAGGCCCTCCCACTCCACTGCGTCCAAGCCCGGGTCAGAAGATTCACTGCTGAGTCAGTGGGGATCCTGGCTGCAATACACTGACATAGGCTCTGGCAGTGCTGCAGCCAGACTCAGGTCGGCTGTCCCCAGGCTACTTCCTAACTCCTCCTCTGGAAGTACCTGGGTCCAGATGGCGTCCTCCGGGGGGTCAAGCACCATGGGGTCCTCTGGGTAATTGGCAAGGGGCAGGCTGGGAAGCTCCGATGGGTGTCGGCAGTTCAGGCCAGTCCTCGGGTCCGCCATAGGTCGCCAGGGTCTCCCAACCAGGAGCTAGGCTGGAGGCATCTGGCCTTTCCGGCGGCTGCTCCTTGAGTGAGCGCTGGGGTTGGGCTTTTATACTTCTTGTCCTGCGCCTTGACCTCTGGGGACTTCCTGTCCTGTGCCTTGACCTCTGCAGGACTCGCTGGCTCTGCCCACTCTGGTGTCAGAAGGGGCTTGTCCCTCTCCGGGGCGGCGGGGAACCACACCGCCTTGCTACAGTCTCCTTAACATCTTTGTTTTGGTATTCACATAGTCTTCAACCAGTACACGTGACTGTGGTCAGCAGTAGATTGGAATGGCAAACTAAAGACTAGTGATGGGAGCAACTGGGACAAACGTAGAACATAAAAAAACAAACAAAATCGGGCTCTTCTCATAGAATCTTTTAGGTACAGAAAGTGAATCGGACACACTCCATTTACTAAGACATTCCAGTGCAGCTCACAAGAGGAGCTGTCTGTGTGAGCTCAAGTGCTGCTCTGTAAATGTTGACAATCTCTGAGTTTAAATGAGAGCTCTTATAGTCTAAATTGAGTGTTTGTTTTGTTCACTCCTCAATAAAAGTAGTGTCATTGGGAGAAGAATGTCTGTGTATGTTTTTTTTTCTTTTAGTTTTTTTAACCGAACAATGCAGCACCAAGCCACAATACAATTCACATTGCCAGTAATTCACCTTTGTTGTTATCTGTGTCAGTTCTACCTCCCAAGTGGCTGTTTTAATTTTCCGTGGGAATTTTGTGATGTACATTTGTTTTATTTTGCTAATCTTCCATTTTTGATCAGACTCCTAGACATTTTGCAATCTAATGAAAAGCACTTCAAGAGTGAGAAGTTCTTGACAAGATGAATTTCCTCTTCAAGGAGATAATTCCTAGCCACCAACGCTTTACAAAATAAAACCACATACAGATCTTTGAATTCAGAGCTGAATTGCATCCAGCTCTAGGGTAGAACGTGGTAGCAGTTTAAGAGTGCATAACACTACATGAGAACCCAGGACAGGAGGAAGAATAAGGCCTTTTGTGTTTTAATCAGCAAAAGGAATTTAAGAAGACAGAATGTAATTACCCAATTTGGAATTTGGCCAGGACACTGGGGTTAACATCCTCCTGCAAGAAGTGCCATGGTATCTTTAAAGGCCACAGGTGGTCATGACCTTGACTTTACACCTCATTTGAAACAGTCCAATAAAATAAAGGTCTGTGTGTAGTCTCCATCAGGAAATTTACCTAACCCCAAGGCTCATGATGTAAATCACAGACCATCTGTGCTCCAGGATTGCCCTCTCTGTATTCCTGGATTACAGAAACAAGAGACAATAATTGGATCTCTAAGCTAAAAGGGCACAGGGCCACTTCAGCGCTAGTTCCTTAATACAATTCTGGGAGGACACAAGAAAAGGTTTCAGGGGCATTTTTAAACTGTCAGATAATCAATACTGAGGCAGAGTAGCAATTGTGGGGGTCACAGTTAAACGGATGAGGTGTCAAGTCACGTTTGACCTATTTCAGATCATAAGCATCATTTCTGCTCCAGTTATTTTTTTTAAAAGATTCTTTTGGATGCTGTTATTGCTGGAGAACAAGAGGTAAAAATCACATTCTGCTGATGAGATGATAAAGCCGCTGTGTCAGAAGTTAACCCAATTTTACTCTCCTTTAATGTCCCTCTGATAAAGAAAAAATTAGCAACTCTCAAAACCCATTGCTGCAACTGTTTAAATCACGGGGCTTCTACAGCCCTGTCCTGGGTTTGATGCACTCATAAATATGCTTATGCATGTGACAGTTTCAGGCCAACACCAAATGCATATACCCCCCTCTCTCTCATCTGGCTTCATATTGTGAGCAGGGTGGATGCTGAAACTGATAATATTCTTATTCTCTGAGATACCTACCTTCTGTTTGTTGTCCATTTCAGTATGCCAGCTGTTTACGAGAATGGAGCAGGCAGGTAAGGCAGAGATGGAATAACATATGTGTAGTAACCCATCCTCCTTATCTGGTAAAATATTTCCTTGTTATTGGAGAACAGATGGCAGGAACAGAGGTGGTGAGGTGGGCCAGCAGCTTCTTGGCATATTAGTAACTGAAGACTTGGCTCCCATCATTGGGGGAAGAGTGTTTGTGAGAGGCCATCTTGGGAAATTGAGACAGGCACGCCAGCATGCTCAGTAGGAGAGGTGGCTAGATCAGGTGACTACCCGGACTGGACTGCACAAAAACAGTACAGGAATTACAAACCTAGCAGCAGCCTCTACCATCAAAGAAAAAGATGGGAAATTGAGAGCCCACCCTGCTAGGTCAAGGGAGGAGAAGGCAAAGACAACCACCTGGGGCATTTTTTTTTTCCAGACCTTCCACTTGCCTGAGGAGTCAGCCAATTGTACACTTCATCTGAACTTTATTCTTTTCAGAGTAGCTCTTTGGACCTAGTTCTCAGTTACATGTGGCTGCTGGATGGTCTCTTCTTCTAGGCTAAAGTAGTGCTCATTCCTTAGCTTTCTTGGGTAAAATCCAGCAGTGTCTGAGAGACAGGAATGTCGTTGGCATTTTATGCAATGCTTTCGAATTGTATTACTGGAGACGCTTTGAATTGTTTCCCCTCTGAGGGGTGGGTCTATGCAGCGTTTCAGCTATTCCTGTGATGCTGGGTAGAGAAGGATCCAAATCCCTCCTCCCCCCCAATCATTTAGAAGTTCAGACCAGAATCCAAACTTTTCATTACCTAATAGGGGTTTGGTTCTGCCTAAAGTTTAGTCCCAAATCTGAATTTTGCAGCTTGGCCCCCATCTCCAGTGCTGAGCCAGTGATGCTTGTATGAGGGATAAATGGAGGTGTTTTGACTGTGTTAAAAATGGCTGTGTGGTATTTCAAATATGTGTTGCTGTTTAGATAGTAATTGAACAGATTGAGTTCCTCCTGCAATTGAGTCAGTGATTATAACTTCTGATCTCTAGTATTTTCTGTGCAGAGGGGCCAATACAAGGCCCGTACATCACTTAAGTCCTATTTAAGCTTATATTGCAGAGACCTTGTTTTGGCCCCTCTGCACAGAGGTGAATTTCACCCTGTGTGTTTCAAAGCATTGAAGAACTGTTGCAGTCCTTCTATTCGAAGGCTCATAGAAATGTACTCCCATGGTAACATGAGCAAAAATCACAGTAAGATTTATGGGTGTTTAATTCTGACTTGTCAGCCTTGAGAGGTTTCATTTGACAGTCTCAGTTCACTTCCCCCCACCACCCTTGTGCAGATATTTAATACAAAACAAGATCAGGATAGTGTGAAGCACTGAGCACACTTCCATTCACTATAAAATCGTAAATACTCATTGTTGTGTATGTCGCCAAAGGGGCAACAGCATCTTATTAGACAAATCATAGATCAGTTTGTTTTTATGATGAATCCAGCTGTTTGTTTTCACAGAGCTCTAATCAGAAGACGGACTCCTACCTGATTTCTATGGGTAGAGGTCCTAATGTGATCCTATTTTTCCACCACCTCCTTATACAGCTATAAGGAGGACTTTATGTGTGGCCCCACTCAAATACCATCTCTGGCTCTGTTATCACTTATTGAGTTGCATCACTGAGTGCGTGTCCAACTTCTCTCCTTCCCTCTGAAGTTGGAGTGTACCATATGAAAGATACATCCTACTACTGCTGACAATTCTGCTGAACCCTAATCTCCCGTGTACAGTTTAGTATAATCCACTGTCATGCCCCTTGGCTGCCCATCTTCTTCTCTTTGAATTTTGCTGAGAAACAAACATATATCCAGACTGTTATCCATTATACAACTGCTTCATGGCTCCTCTGGCTTGTTTCTGGTTTACACTAGTGTGAGGGCAGAATCTGGCTTTATGTGCAGATAAATTATATCACTTCTCAACTATTATAAAACAGGTCTGCCTCAGGAAGCATTCTGTCTGGGTGACTAGCATTCTGTAGGAGCAGATTAATGAAAGCAAACCATACCATTCAGTCAAGGCTGCAGTTCACTTTAAACTGATGACTTCATTATCTTCCAGGAAAGATAAATGTCCTTTTCCTCCAGATGAAGCGCATTAATGCAGTTAACATAAGAGAGTCAGAATGTCTGTGGTTTTCTGCCAGATACCACAGTGATAGGTACAATAGAAATATTAGACACTTTGACCAATGAGAGAAATATTCCTTCCCATTCCAAATTTTATGAGCACATATGCTTTATTTGAAAATTAGACTTTGCTCTCAGTTTCAGAGTCCTCTTAAATGACCTATAACACAATATGTACTTCAATGGTGCCCTGAATAATTGATAGAAACTGGAGTAGGCACCACAAAGGGTTAATGCACTCACTTTCACCTCAGAAGACCTAGGCTCAAATTCTGAATAGGTCAAATGAATTTGGTGATCTCATTCTAGTTCCTAATGGTCCTTTGTTCACATAATAGAATTTGACACAATTGGCAGTCTCTGCTCAGAGTCAGGAGGTGCCCAGGATTGGGATAGTAGGAATGTTGCATGTGACTCAGAATTGAGGTACATTTGCAAAACCATCCAGAGAAACTTGAACAGCGCCTGCCTTCCTGTAATCCAGTGACTTTTAGTCCCTTATTTTCATGAAAACAAAAAGATTAACACAGAATTCCAAAGGATAAATATATGGACAAAGGACAAAAGAGATTATTTTACGGAATGACAATATTATTACACGAGTGAAACTGTTAATGAATTCTGATGCCAAATATTAGCTGTTCTAAAACTCTAATGTCAAAAGAAAACTTTAATTGCCTAACAGATACTTGGGATATTAACTGAACAGAATAATTTAAACACAATTTTGTTTATCTATGGAATGACTTTAAGCAGTTTTATAACCAGGTAAGTAAACAGAATTGATTTTTTTCTAGCTAGGGGAAAAAATTACCCATAAAGTTGCTGGAAGAACTCACTATATTGATTTGCTCATGGCATACAATGCAATCTATAGTATAAAATAGTATTTTTAATAAGATGCTAAAATCATATCTAAGGGAAATTTTGAAGCAAAACTTTTTTCTTTTTCACTATCATATTTTCTCTACTTCTCTTATTTTAATTATTAAGGATATTTGCATAACAATGGAATCTTTGGCCAGTATTTTCAAATCTGATTGCCTAGAGTCAGGCTCTTTAACTCATATTTACCCCATAAATGATATCAATGGGAGCTGAAGATGCTCAACACCTTTGAAAATCAGTCTGCTTTTTAAGCACTCAGGTTTTAAAAAAATATTGCCTGTTTTTTTTAATAGTTCACCTAATTTCGGCTGCTAATTCCACCCTCGAGTTGCAGTTTATCACCAAACATTTTCTTTTCTGCTGTTTATTACTGACTAATACATAGTCCTCATACAACCTCTTTCATTCAAGCAGGTGAAGCCGTTTTACAGATGTTAATAAATTCAGCTGGCCAGCACCCTTACAAGTTCAGTATTATTATAACCAGTTTACAAATGGATAAACTGAGCCACAGAGGTTAAGTGACTTGTCTTGAAACCATAACTCAGGTAACTGGCAGAGCTGAGAATAGAACTTAGTAGGCCTGACTACCCTTTCCATTCTCTAACCCAGGGATAGTCAATTATTTTTTGTCAAGGTCCAGACTCCAGGGGAAGTAATTTTTAAAAATAACAATGATAAAAAGATTTCAGGGTCTGTTCAAAGCATCTGGTGGTCCAGATTTGGCTCGCGGTCCATCTATTCACTACCCTTACTCTAACCACTGGGTAGGCTCACTGTTCTTTTAAGGAACTAGGGATAGTTTTTCTTTTTCCAAAAAGAGACTGAAATACCATTGTGACCTGCTCCATTCCTGTAAAAAGTCATTTCATCCTGAAGATGGGCAATGAGTGAGTGAGCATCTGAGCTGTACAGGGGGAAAAAAAGGAAATTGGGGCTGTTTGTTCCTATGTTGGCAATTTTATAAGATCCACGCAAAATCTTTTCTGTGAATCATTTGGGAAAAAATTACTTTACTCCTAATTTGCAGGGAGTTGCTGGGGATTTTTAGTGTCCCAACTCTGGAGAGGGTACAGTGGGAAATTGTGTGGAATATTTGAAAATATAGTTTAGAATCTAAACCAGTCCCCTCCAAGGCTGGATGTAGTAAAGCACTTGGAGTGGATAAAACAGGTAACATCATGTTTGAATTTTTTTAAAAAGTCAGTTATTGGGGAATGTGATGAGGTGTCCATCCACACAAAGCTTGAAGGGGTAAATTAGGCCAATTAACCTACAGGCAACGCCTGGAAGAGGTACAGGGCATGCTAAAGCCTAATTTGCTGATGAAGTCCAGCTAGAGAGGAGCTGGGCAAGGTTTATATAGCCACAAAGCTGGCAACAGAAAGGGGCTCTAGGGAAGTAGTCTACAGCTTCTCTCTAGGAGAAGGGAGGTATGTTTGAGGCTACAGTAGTCTGTAGTTCCTCCCTGGGAGAAGGGAGTTTGAGCTAGTATACCCAGATTGTGGGGGAATCAGAAGCTGTAGGAAGAGACCAGAGAAGGAGAAACAGCATCTGAGAAAAAGCAGGCCACAGTTGCCATGGATAGGGTCCCTGGACTAGAATCCTGAGTAATGGTTCCTTTACAGGTCACTGGGGGAGTGGCACTGTCAGGGCAATGCTGGAGAAGACTGCTTGACACTGTTGGTATGAAAGGACTTTGGTTTTTCTGGAAGGGGAAACCATGTAGTGACCTGGCCAGAGGGCTGAGTCATGAAGAGGGGGCATCACAAAAGAGATGGAGTGTAACTGCTGGAAGGGACATCGGCCAGGCAGTGCTAATCCTCAGAACAGCTAGGAGGAGGTGCCATCCTGTGGTAAGTAGAGCACCCCATTACAGGGGGCTTGAAGAATTTGTGTGTATTTAAAAAAAAAAAAAAAAAATTCTGAAGAAAACTGGGTGTCCCTTTTGAGGGAGTCAACCTGGCAGTTAAGAATGACAAATCTATTGAAGTGCACCATGAGAAATAAAATTAATGTTGTTCAACATATCTTGTAACAAATCAGACTTCACACTTTCTTAGTGGCTTACATTCAAGGCTATCAAAACACTTTGCAAACATTTAGTATCTTGTGATATTGACAAGTAGCACTGACTCCATTTTACAGATGTTCCCCAACTGAGGCAGAGCAGTTGAAGGCCAGATTTTTAAAGGTAATTTTCTACCTACATAGATTTTTCAAAAGCATCTATCTCCCATGGGTGATCATTACACAAGAAATTGGAAATAGACCCCAGGTTTTCTGACTGTCAGACCTGTACCTTAACCATAAGCCCATTCTTCTTCCCCTAACAGTATTGCAGCTTTTATTATGGAGCTGTCCATCTTTCTGTCCATCAGGAGTAATTTATTTTACACAGTATTTGTGATTTCCCCCCCCCCCCCCCCCCCCACTGTTTACACACATTAATTTAAAGTATCTCGCGCATTTTCTTTGCAAATTACTGCATTCAGATAAAGTGGCAGCTGCTGTAATTAAGACACACTTAATTACATATCCCCTTAATTGCAATGATAGGATTTTGTCAATATAGTAAATAAAAATTGTTGGGTTTCCACTGGCAACTTCGGCCTGACTCAGATCTTTGTCCTGGTCTCCCCTAGCAAATGCTGAGTCATACAGATTCTATGGCACAGACCTAGAGTCAAATGGAAATTGCAGGAAAAGAACACTGGCCTATTAGATTACAATCAAGCTTGAAACCAGCATCAACAATTTATGTTCTTCACAGAATAAACCAACAGGTAGGTGTGTATAGACCTATTCATCCTTCCCCCACACTCCAAAGAATATTCAACCTGTAGGAGTTTTCTCCACTGAATCCAGCAAAGTGAATACTGTTTTCTGTCTTTTGTCCTGACTAGACCTGACCTGGCCAAGAATTTAGTGAACAATGCCATTTTTCACTTTAAATGTAGGTGCTCTGGTAGAGTGACCACAGTGATGTGCTGGGAGTCAGAAAATCCTACTTTCTAATTCTAGCCCTGTCACTGCCACACCCTTTTTTAGTTTTTTCTGTGTTGGCTATGTCACTTCCCATCTGCCTCTTTCTTCAGCTCTCAAAGTACTAAGCAGTTATATTTTGCTAGGCACCCTGAGGCCTGTGGCCATGGGCAGGTATAATGTAAAATGTACATGTTTGAGGTGTTTGGATCAGAGTTTTGTTTTGGGCTCATCTGTAATATATTACTTGAAAGATTTCTGAGGAAAGGATGTGATAGAAGGAAAGAAACCAATAATCTCAGTTCGTTTCCTATCCTAACGAAGGCTGGTAAGAATGAAATCAGATTTGTGGTACATAAAAAATAGAATCTCTCTCTCTCACTTAGTCATTACTGAGGCTGTGATTTTTGTGATGGGTATTTTTTTGTAAAAGTCAGGGACAGGTCATGGGCAATAAACAAAAAATCACGGCAGCCATGACCTGTCCCTGACTTTTACTAAAAACATCCCTGACAAAATGGGGAGGGTGGAGGGTCCAGCATCGTGCTCCTGTCCCCCGCCCCCACAGTGACTGGGAGCTGCAGGGACCCCATTGCCCAGTGGCTGGGAGGTGTTCCCCTGCTACCCTGTGGGGTTGGGGAGCTGCGGGGGGCCCCTGCCAGCAGCGGCAGCTGGGGAGCTGTGGGGAGTGGGAGCCCTGCCAGCAGAGGCGGCTGGGGAGCTGCGGGGAGGGGACGCCCCTGCTAGCAGTTTAGGTAGTACCATCTACTAAATGGGTTCTGTGACTTCCATGTTCTCCATGACATAGTCTTAGCCTTAGTCATTATCAGTAACCGAAAATATGCCCAAATGAGACTGTTGCACTCTACCGTGAATAGGGACTGTAAAAGTGATGTTGTGGGTTTCTATATTCCCTCTGTTTACCTTGTTCCATATCAACTGTGCACTGTTTGTAAATTAAAATTATGGATTTTTTTCCCCTATATGCCAGCTTTAGGCTCTGACAGTTAAGCTGCGTTCTTTTTGTTTTACACGTCAATAATATAAAAGGCCAAACTGTGGCTTTATTGATCCTGCTATAACACCAGGGTCTTTAGATTACTCTGCCAAGAACACCTGTCCAATCACACTGAAGGTTATTGGGTTTGCATGGTGTCACTGAAGAAATATTTTGAAGACAATGGGATTACAAAGATGTAGCCAAGGGCCTAATTTGACCTGCAGAATCTTTAGTGATGGGTGAGATGGAACGAACGCAGCTTGCCTATCAGAGTCTAGAGTGAGTTTATAAGGCTGACAGTTAAGAAAAACCCACCTTTGTACCTGCCATTCAGCAATTTTTTAAATGAAAGAGTGATATATAATATATGGAATGTCGGGGGGGGGGTTGTCACTTCTCAGGATAGAACCATTCTTGCATCTAGTTGTCTAGTCCTCATTAGTTTGTGTGATACTGCTGACCTGAACAAATATGTCCCAGGTGCACCTATATTGCAAAAACACAGCAGTGTAATTAGCCCTGGATTTAAAAGCTAAGAGTAACCTATAAACTAATTAATGAATTTCTAGAGCCAGGGAGTAAATTACTGTTTTTATTTCTTTCACAATTTCTTCTCCATGAGGCTAACTCAACATTTTTTTACACATAATTCATGGGCAAAGCAAGATATTTTCTGCATTTCTGCTCCCTGCCCCAGCTCATGGTGTGACCATTTGGGAAATCTGTCTGTACAACTTAAGAATTCTGGGTGAGATTATGAACTCTCTGTATGTATCTTTACCAAGCTGCAGATTCATTTTTGAATGTGCAGCCTTTTGCTCTCTGTTGTCCTTTTGCCTCCATGTTGGACTGAAATTCTGAAGGGTAGCGGCACAGGGCTGATAAGGTTAACTCAAGGTGATCCTTTTATTCAAATACAAACATCCTAGATAACAGGTGGCTCCTACCCAGGAGAACTGGTTTGTGAAGAGAAGAGAATGCCAGGCAATAAAGTCATTTGGCAGGTGTGTCTGTGATCACCAGAGGTGGGGCTGATCTGGGAGTCACCTGAAAGAGAGGACTGGAAAGTGGGCTTTGTTTTGTGTGTGTGTGTGTGTGTGTGTGTGTGTGTGTGGTGGTTTTTTTTGTTTGTTTGTTTGGTTTTTTTAAAGGGCTGGAGTGGCTCTACTGAGGGTCTTCAGCTACTTTTACAGCTCAAGCTGGAGGAAGTTGCTGCAGGATTCTGATGAGGCCGGGGGAGCCCTACCCACCTGAACTCGTACGGTCCCCCAAAAACTCCTGAGGGAAAGGTGAGCTAGAGTGATGAGCAGCATGTTCAGGTGGTGTTTTTTTTCTAAACTATCTGCACTCACTTGTGCTTAACCTCTAAAGAGGTTTGAGAATCCTGTGCAAAGTTAGGTATAGCACATAACACAAACACATCATGTGTCCCTGAGGCATTAACCTGTGAATCCAGAGCATCACAAGGGTGAAGTTCTGGGAAGGGGTGTGCATAAGCTACAAGGGTATCAGAGCAGTCAGGGCTAGGCAGTTGAACTGTGGGATCCCAGCTTTCAACAGGGGATGGTAGACCGAATCTGCACCACCTGAGCGTGCCTAGGAACCCCAGCTAGGGGCAATGCCTGGACTCTGCTCAGACTCTAGAGACTTAAAGCACACAAGGATTCAGAGTTGGGATCCCCTCACAGCAGTCTGGTGTGTGTCCAGGAGGGGAAACTTTACTAGATCTGTGACACATGAACTGTAGCTGATTTGACAAGAATGAATACTAGAAATTCCAGGCTCATATTTGTTTCCAGTTTTCAATTCCAGAAAAATTCAGATCTTTACCACCACTCAGAAGTGGATTAAGATTTGAGCCCACATCACTCAACTTCAGGGCCCTCAAACATTCAAGCTCCCATCCCCAGAAAGCCTTTTGGACTCATCCCTGAACTCCTGGCTGCTATCTCTTCCTCTGGGTGGAATATTCCTTGAATTTCTCCTTCAAGTTTCCCCTTGGCAGGAGAAGCTCTTGGGGGCCAGATTCAGCAGTCATGTAACTTTTAGGTTTAGGAGCAGCTATTACACAGAAGGGTGGGGAGTGGAGCCTCAAGTTCAAATTCTAACTTAGTACCCACCAAAGTTCAGCAGTGTACAGCTTCATGGTTTTAGTGTGGGCCCATTTTTAGTTTCCAACTTACTTGTTAATAGGCCAGATTCCCCTCCCACCCAATCATCCCCACCGTTGTTGTTGTTGTTTTAATGTTAAATATTTCGGCATTAGTAAACAGGATCATGGATGTACATATTGATTTATCCTTTTAAGGATAAGGGGGGAGGGATAGCTCAATGGTTTGAGCACTGGCCTGCTAAAGCCAGGGTTGTGATTTGAGGGGGCCATTTAGGGATCTGGGGCAAAATCAGTACTTGGTCCTGCTAGTGAAGGCAGGGGGCTGGACTCAATGACCTTTCAAGGTCCCTTCCAGTTCTAGGAGATGGGATATCTCCATTTATTATTATTATTATACAGGATAAAATGCTGGGACTGCATTAAACCACCCAGGACTGGGTTTCATTTATGACACACCACCAGCATGGAATGTCACAAAGCACCATGCAGTGATGTAAGCAGCTTGTTCTCATGAACAGAAGGAAAGCTTGCAAATTTTCTGTATCCTTCCCTGCAAGGGGAAGGAACTTTACTCAGGTGTTCCTTGTTTTGACTTCCAGCCTCCCGTTTGCTAAATTTATTTCAGTAAGCCAGCTACAGCTATAGACTTGTCTTGCAAGTAAGCGTGTGTAGGTGTGGTGGTGAAGGTAAGACCTTATTAGACTGTATTTTATACATAACCCTTGTGAACCAGAAAAATGGTTTACTAAAGAAAAACTCCTCCTTGAGTTTTCTTTGATCCTGGGAATCAGAATGAATTTAATTGCTGAAAAATAACTCCTTCATTGTTATCAGTTAGATAATTTAGTTTCAAGAACAAAATGTGTAGGAATATTTATGGAGTAGTCTGACAAATATTTGATCATTTAGGTTGAGGCTCTGGATTAGAGGTTGGATGATCAGGTGGTTAAGTCATTGGTCTGGCACTCGGGATGCCTGGATTCATTTTATAAATCTGCTACAGAGTTTGAGAGACTCTTGGGCAACTCATTTCATCTGTGCCTTGATTCCTGATCTACAGGAGGGGAATAATGTTTCCTTTCTTGTTCCCTTTCAATATCTCCTCTACAGATGCTGTAAACTCTTTGGGTCAGGGCTTGGGTCTTTGTATGTTTGTGCAGCACCTAGCCCCATAGGGCCCAATATGGCACTACTGTAGTATAAATGTTTCACCCCTGTGGGGCCAATCCTGCATTCCTAGTTTAGTGCAAAGAGGGACTCTTTATGGCCAATTTGACAGACTACTGAACCTGTCCATTTATTCACATGAAAACAGCCCACATAAACCCATCAGCTGTGCATGCAAGTGGTCAGGCTTAAACAATGTGTTTGCAAGCATCTGTGCACACATATGGAGGATGCCTTTTGAAAATAGGGCCCTTAATGTGTGCACAGAACAGTATTTTTAACAACTTGATGGCAGGAATGAAGGTTTCTAGGTACAAGTAACTATTACTGCCCCTAGATAAACTGTCTGTGCCAATCCTAAAATATTCCCAGTCACTAAAATGAAATAAACTTCCCTCTGTCCTGAACAGCCCCTAACTCTCTAGCACCAAGATGATTTATGTGCTAGCAGCTTTAGGAGACAGCACCCTTAAGGCTAAAACAAACAATAATTGCAAATGAAGAGAGTGGGGGGTGGTGGAAAGGAGATGAAAGCGACATTGGTGCTGCTGACAATGAAGACAACAGTTATGCAGAATTGGCTGACAGGGATATGGAAATGTTGGTAAATATAACAGTGAATCTCAACAGCTCATATTGTGTGTGCGTGTTGGAGTTGTCACATTTATATGTTGTATAGCTACATTTTCCAAGATTGACTAAAATTAACTAAGGCCTGAAAATAGTCTTTTGTACACTAAGCTTGATAGCAGCAAGTAAAATTCCCGAACATAACTAAACTGATGGGGATGCAGTATTACCAATGTCATTTTTAAAAGCTAGGTCATGGGAGTAGCCAGAATAAGAATCTGGGATTAAGCTAGTTTCCGGGGCAGATGTTTTAACATCTAACTCAAACTGCAGGGTTAAAACACCCTCTTGTGAAGTAGATGTCACAGCATTGACCACATCACATAATTCACTGGTGCTTTTGAAAGGCAACAAAATACAGAAAACATGTCCCATCTTTTCTAAATACTGATGAGTCAATGTTTGTATAAATCAGCCACGTTTCATTCCTTAGTAATATTCTGAGTAAATTACTGCTTAATTATGGCAAATGGACAGATTAATAAATCTGCAGTCAGACCAATAAATCTGACAAAGAAATTCTGCTTTTAGAGTCACAATAGACAGTGCTACAATATTTGAATTATTGCCTCAGTTTCCTTTATTCATTTCTGTTTTAAGACCTGTATGTATTCCAAGATCTGCGATGGCATGACCCAAGGACCTCTTGATGCCATCTCAGAGGGCCCCAGGTGTGCATCTGGGTTACAGGGATCCCTTGGGTCTGGTATTTAAATATTCGTTCACAAGAGAGTGCTATGTAAGGCTGTAACATGCTGCTGGGGTTACCCAGAGCTATTTTACCTCTCTACCTGAGCAAGCATGGATTTTGCTGGTGATTAGAATGTGAGAGCTCCCTGCCACACAAGTCTGTCTTCCTCACCAGCAAACTCCTCAAGGCTCTTCCAGCCCAAGCCTTGCCTAGCAGGTAATAATCCATGAACTCCAGCCCCGGAGCTCCTCTGATGTTTCTCTGGAGTGCCCAACCCCTACCACTGTGCATTTATAGAAGTTATGAGGTTTGCTGCTCTGTTAAAGACTCCGTATATCACAGCTTATTAATTTAACGGCAGTAAATACACCCTTCCCTTCACACACACACCACAGAATTGGATTATAGTAAAAATAAAACCAGTTTATTAACAAAAAAGCATGTATTAAGTCAGAGGTTCTCAAACTCGGGGGCATGCAGAATGTATTCTGGGGATGTGTGAGAAGCTTTTAGGGGGAAAAAACCTTACTGCACACATTCAGAGCTGGGCAGAGCAGCAGTAGCTGCTGACTGGGCACCCAGAGGGGCATGGGTGTAAACTACTACAGACACAGAAGGGGGCGGGGGGGCATAGGCACTGACTCCGTGGGTGCTCCGGGGCTGGAGCACCCACAGGGAAAGATTAGCAGGTGCTCGGCACCCACCAGCAGCCAAGCCCCCCGCCCCTGCCTTGCCTCCTCCCCCTAAGCGTGCCGTGTCCCTGCCCCTCCCTCCTCCCAGTGCTTCCCGCCCCCCTGATGCCTAACAGCTGTTTGGTGGCGCTTAGGACTTTTCTGGAGGGATGGGGAGGAATGGGGAGGTGGCATGTTCAGGGGAGGAGGTGGAGAAGGGGTGGGGACTTGGGAGGAAGGGGTGGAATGGGGGCAGGGCAAGGGCAGTGCAGGGGCAGGAAGAGGCAGGACAGGGGCAGGGCAGGTCAAGCACTCACCAGGCAGAGGGGAAGTTGATGCCTATCGGTGGGAACCACGGTACTAAGTGATATCAAGTAAAAGAAAGGTAGAGATGGTTACAAGCAAATGAAAGTGAAAACATTCATCTAAAACTTAATCTAGAAAGATAGTCTTTGTTCAAGATGGTTTCTTTTACCCCAAGTCTCCTTTCCAGCTTTTTGCAGGCTAGCACCCATCACAGAGATCATAGAATCGTAGAAGTATAGGCCTGGAAGGAACCTCAATAGGTCATCTAGTTCAGTCCCCTGCACTCAAGGCAGGGCAAGTAATAACTAAACCATTCCTGACAGATGTTTGTTTGTCTAACCTGTTCCTGAAAACCTCCAGTGACAGATTCCACAATCTCCTTAGGCAATTTATTCCGGTGCTTAACTACCTGACCGTTAGGAAGTATTTGCTAATGCCCAACCTAAACTGCCCTTGCTGCAATTTTAAGCCCATTGCTTCTTGTCCTATCCTCAGAGGTTAATGAGAACAATTTTTCTCCTTCCTCCTTGTAACAACCTCTTATGTATTTGACAACTTATGTCTTCACCCCAGTTTTTTCTCCAGACTAAACAAACCCAAGTTTTTCAATCTTTCCTCATAGGTCATGTTTTTAAGACCTTTAAGCATCTTTGTTGCTCTTCTCTGGACTTTCTCCAATTTGTCCACATCTTTCCTGAAATGAGGCACCCAGAACTAGACACAATATTCCAGTTGAGGCCATATCCGTGCAGAATAGAACGGAAGAATTACTTGTCTTACTTACAGAACTCCTGCTAATACATCCCAGAATTATGTTTGCACTTTCCCCCCCCCCCCCCCCCAATAATGTTACATTGAGCCATTTAGCTTGTGATCCACTATAATGCTCACATTCCTTTCCATAGTAATTCTTTCTAGGCAGTCATTTCTCATTTTGCATGTGCAAGTGATTGTTCCTTCCTAAGTGAAGTACCTTGCATTTGTCCTTATCAAATTTCATCCTATTTACTTCAGCCCATTTCTCCAGTTTGTCAATCATTTTTAATTTTAATCCTGTTCTCTAAGCACTTGCAACCCCCTCCCAGCTTAGTATTGTCCACAAACTTTAAGTTTACTCTTTATGCCATTATCTTCATAAATTATTTAGATATTGAACAGAACCAGATCCAGGACAGATCCACGTGGAACCCCACTTGATGTGCCCTTCCAGCTTGACTGTGAACCACTGATTACTTTATGGGAATAGTCTTCCAACCAGTTATGCACACCCCCCCCCTTATCCATCTACCACTTGCCCCCTATCCATAAGGCTTATTACCCTGTCAAAGCTATTAAGTTGGTTTGACGTGATTTGTTCTTGACAAACACATGTTGACTGTTACTTATCACCTTATTATCTTCTAGGTGTTTGCAAATTGCTTGATTTGCTGCATTATCTTTCCAGGTACTGAAGTTAAGCTGACGGGTCTAATTCCCCAGGTTGTCCTTATTTCCCTTTCTTTTTAGACTGGCACTATATCTGCTGTCTTCCATAAGTTTTTTCAAGACAATTGCTAATGGCTCAGATATCTTCTCAGTTACTTCCTTGAGTGTTCTAGGAAGTTTTTCATCAGGCCCTATTTGAAGACCTCTTACTTGTCTAAGTAATTTTTACTTGTTCTTTCCCTATTTTAGATTCAGATCCTACTTCATTTTCACTGTTAACTATGTTAGACATGATCACTAACAATCTTTTTGGTGAAAACAAAGGTATTCAGCACTTCTGCCACCTCCACATTTTCTGTTGTCTTTCCCCACTCATGTTTCCTTGTTATCCTTTGATTCTAGCTAGTTTAATCTCATTTTGTGCTTTGGCCTTCCTAAACTTGTCCCTACCTGATTGTGTTGACTTTTATGTGCAAAATAATGCTCATTGGAAAACATAACCCCAACTATACATACAAAATGATGGGATCTAATTTAGCTGTTACTACTTCAGAAAGAGATCTTTGAGTTATTGTGGACAGTTCTCTGAAAAATCCACTCAATATGCAGTAGCAGTCAAAAGCTAACCATGTTAGGCACCATTAGGAAAGGGATAGATAATAAGACAGAAAATATCATAATACCACTATATAAATCCATGGTACACCCACATCTTGAATACTGTATAGAATTCTGGTCAACCCATCTCAAAATATATTAAAATTGGAAAAGGTACAGAGAAGGGCAACAACAGTGATTGAGGGCATGGAACAGCTGGTGTATGAGGAGAGATTAAAAAGACTGGGACTTTTCAGCTTGAAAAAGAGACTGAGGGATATGATGGACTTCTCTAAAATTGTGACTCGGGTGGAGAAAAAGTGTTATTTACTCCTTTATATAATGCAAGAACTAGAAGTCACCCAATGAAAGTAATAGGCAGCAAATTGAAAACAAAAGGAAGTACTTCACACAACACAGTTGAATTTGTTGCCAGGGAATATTGTGAAGGCCAAAACTATATAATGGGGTTCACAAAAGAACTAGATAAATTCATGGAGGATAGGTCTATCAATGGCTATTAGCCAAGATGGTCAGGGATGCAACCCTATGCTCTGGGTGTCATTAGGCCTCTGAGTGCCAGAAGCTGGGAGTGGATGACAGGGGATGGATCACTCAATTGCCTGTTCATTCCCTCTGAAGCACCTGGCATTGGTCACTGTCGGAAGACAGGATACTGGGCTAGATGGACCAATGGTCCGACCTAGTATAGTCATTATATTCTATATTCATCCTTTTGTAATTTTACCTAGTTTTCACTTTTTGTAGAACTTTTTTTGAGCTTCAGATCATTGAAGATCTCTTGGTTAAGTTAGAGTGGTCTCTTGCTATACTTCCAATCTTTCCTACATTGGGGGATGGTTCTGTTCTTGTGCCCTTGATGTCTCTGAAAAACTGCCAAGTCTCTCAACTGTTTTTCTCTTTAGACTTGCTTCCCATGATATCTTACCTACCAACTCCATGAGTTTTCTAGTCTGTCTTCTTGAATCCATTCTTTAGTCAGCTGTTTTCCCTCCTACCATCCCTTAAAATCATGAACTCCTCATTTCATGATCACTTTCACCTCACTTTCAAAGTCTCAAGCAATTCCTCCGTTTCTCAAAATCAAATCTAGAACAGCCTCTCCCCTAGTTGCTTTCTCCACCTTCTGAAATAAAAAATAGTCTCTAATGCATGCCAAGAACTAGTTGGATAATCTGTGCTGTATTTTTCCAACAGATGTCTGGGTAGTCTCCTTCTGCCTCTTTCCCCACCCAAGTCCTGTGCTTTGGATGATTGTTAGTAATTTTTAAAAGCCTCATTCACCTATTCTTCTTGGTTAGGTGGTCTATAGTAGACCCATAACATCACCATTGTTTTTTATTCCCACCCAAGGACTTTGAACAAGTCTGTCTCCTATTTCCAGCTCAACCTAGGTGCAAGTGTATACCTCTGATATACAAGGCAACACCACCTCCCTTTTCCCCCTGTCTGTCCTTCCTTTGATGTAACTGGTAAGCTGAGGCATACTGTTTCTTTGTGAGCAGAGGATCTGGTAATTCTGTGAGTGTCCACGGGACAAGGGGCTGGGCACTCGGGCGCTGCCCAGAGGACTTGGGGTTGTGGGGTGGACTATATCGCTAATCTGCAAAAGGACAGTCGAGCTTGAAAGGTGAGTGCTTGTGTTGCTTGTGCCTAGTGGAGTCAGGGAGCTGACTCCTGGCAGGCACAGACAAGACTTCCTCATGCTAAGGGCATGTGGTAGTGAGACTCACAACCTGGGTAGTCCAGGGAAGCATCCTAGAACGATACCAGGGAAGATCTTTTGTGTTATTAAAACAAGCCCAACATTTTAAAAACCATTCCTTTACTTGCTAGCCTTGGCTTTTGTTCTTCAGTATCTTATTTTTCCTCTGGATATTTCCAGACAATGCCTAATTATGCCTTTTCTTCCACTGTCTCGATTT
Organism: Trachemys scripta elegans; assembly: GCF_013100865.1. NCBI lineage: Eukaryota > Metazoa > Chordata > Testudines > Emydidae > Trachemys > Trachemys scripta. The sequence continues at coordinate 68,066,274 of NC_048300.1, read as the reverse complement.
CAATTTTTTGTGACCTAACGAAGATTGAATTATTTACCTTGAAAGCAAATGGTTTTAAATATTTTAAAAGCTCTTTAAGAATCTAATATTTTATGATCTTCTCCAGGATTTTTCCATGTCGTGCACAGCCATCAGACTACGTCAATTTATAGATCCTACACCCTACCTACCTCCAGGGTAAAGTATCTGGACACAGAAAAGTCACATGTGCAAAAACATCAGGATGTCAGTGATCAACCATGGGTAGGGTTGCCAACCCTCCCGGATTGTCCTGGAGTCTCCCGGAATCAAGCTCAATCTCCCCGTGGCTATTCAAATCAATCCAGGAGATTTTAATAGGCCAAAAGTCTGGTCAGTGGCACAGCAGGGCTAAGGCAGGCTCCCTACCTGCCCTGGTTCTGCGCAGCTCCCAGAAGTGGCTGGCATGTCTGGCTCTTAAGTGTAGGATGGCCAGGAGGTCTCCGTGCACTGCCCCCACCCCAAGCGCCATCTCCACGGCTCCCATTGGCCAGGAATTGCAACCAATGGGAGCTGTGCGGGTGGTGCCTGCAGGCAGGGGCAGCACACAGACCTGCCCGGCCGCCCCTCTGCCTAGGAGCCAGAGGGATGTGCTGGTCACTTCTGGCAGCAGCCAGAGGTAAGCGCCGCCCGCCCGGAGCCCGAACCTCCTCCTGCACCCCAACCCTCTGCCCCATCCTTGAGCCCCCTCCCAAACTTCCTCCCAGAGCCTGCACCCCCACCCACACCCCAACTCCCTGCCCCAGCCCAGTGTGGGTGGGGGAGAGTGAGTGATGGAGAGATGGGGATGGAGTGAACAGGGGTGTCTCTTCAGAGAAGGGGCAGGCAGGGGTGTGACCTCAGGGAGGGGGGCAGGGAAAGGGTGATTGGGTTTGTGCAATTAAACCGTTAGCAACCCTAACAATGGTACAAATATTCTGTTTAAAATATCTGTCTTGTAGTTTAGGAAAGGATCTTTGTCAAAATAGCTTGCCCAACACACATTTTACAAGTAAAAGCATTGAGTCTGTTTGCAAGTTAAATACTGTATCGCAGATTTTTAGTTTTAAGCCATTAATTTCAGTGCGAGTTTCATGTAAGACTTCACAATTAACAAATTCTATTATATTCTTCAAGTATGTTCCTAAATACAGTCCGTACATGCAATGCACGATCAAAACTGTCCTTGTTTAGAATTACTCAGTCTTGGATTCATCTGCCAAGCAGACTACTCCCACCTCCTTTATGTCCTGTCTGGAATTAAACATACAAGGAATCAACACCACCAGCTAACTGACTGGATTCCATGGTCCCACCCTTTCTTTTATGATCTGCATATAGAAAAATGTTACTTTATCTTGGGTAAAACTTGCCAAGCATTGATATTTTTTTTTAATACAAAATGTCATTCTTTTCTTCCCCCTTGCCTATTCTACTCCCCACCCTCTCTATTCTTACCAGCCACTATGGGTAACCTTTTCAAAAGCATCTATTGGGTTGACCTCACCCAGCTACAGTAAGGTAAAAACTACCTGTTTGTTGTCTCCACTAGCATTTTATAGTGAGATAATTAACAAAAGTTAGCTATCCTGCTGGTGGGGGAACCACACACACTTTCAGGCAGAAGATATTTGCAATGTTGGTGTAGTCATGTTGGTCCCAGGATATTAGTGAGATAAGGTTGGTGAGGTAGTACCTTTTTATTGGACAAGCTTCTGTTGGTGAGAGAGACAAGCTTTTGAGCTTCACGGAGCTTTTACAGGTCTGAGAAAAGTACTCAGTGTCTTAGCTAAATACAAGGTGGAACAGATTAAGTGAAACACTTCTTTCAAGATCCATGGGTCCTACACATGCCTATCACAACATGTGGTGTATCTCATCTTGGGCACGACATGCCCAAGTTATAAGTATGTGGGTGAAACAAGACAATTGCTACATTCTCAAATGACACATACACAGGGCTGCTGGAACAATTTGTATAGTGGGGGTGCTGAGAGTCTGTATATGATGGAAATCACTTCAAGCAATGGGGTGCTGCTGCACCCCCAGCAGTTCTTGTTCCAGCACCTATGCGCACACTGAAAAATGACAAGACAAAAACACCATCCCCTGTGGATGAACACTTTTTTCCTCACAAAGTAATCACTCTATATCTGACCCCTTGAATACTCATTCTCAAAGGAAACCTGCACAACACCCACAAAAGATGAGCCCAGGAGGCTTAAATTCAGAACTTTGCCAAACACTAAAAATCATGGACTCCAAGGCACTGGATTTATGGCTTATTACCACAATCTGCAATCCTCCTTTGTCCTACAACTGCAGAAGTGTTAATTGCCCACATCATTTTGAATGGTCTCTTGCATCTTGTATTAACTCCTTACACTTAACAATCTGTTCAACCTTCTGTTTAGCTGTGACACTCCAAGCTTGAAGAGCTCTGTGTAAGCTTGAAGGCTTCTTTCACCAAAAAGATTACCCACCTTGTCTCACAATTAGTTATTAACAACTTAGGTACCTTTGGAAAATTTTACCTTGTCCCCACTGCACCTCAAGTCAAACCCTGTCCTGATTCAGCTTCCGTGTTTCCAGCCACTCCCATATCATAAGTCCTGCACTTACTCTACATACTACCTTTTGTGCTACAAGATGGGATAAAGCAGTTTGCAAACTGATTCAGTTTATGCTTTATTTCCTAATGAAATGTAATGTGTGGGGCGGAATGTCTGCTGATAGCTTTCATTGTTGTAACTCTCAGGTCAAGAAATTCTGTCTCTTTAATATGTTTCTTATATCTACTCTCCTCCCTGCAACGCCACTTATTTTGTGTTACTTACTAGCACTGTTATTCGTCAAGGAAAGGACATTCAAGGGTTCTATCCTGGGCAACTAGGACGGGTACATAAGGCATGCATGCCTGAAATAGCTCCAGGGTAAGAGAATAGCTTTATACAACTCTTCCTAAGAGAACCTTATTCTGAAATTCTTATTTTAAGTTCACTGTGGGGAGTGGTAGTCCCTTCCTGTGGTGCCCTGCAGATATTCCTTTTCAACCTTGACATGTGAGACTAAGGAGAACCCAGGAAGAGAGGAAATGGTCTATGGGTCAGAGCACAGGACTGGGAGTCAGGAAATCTGGGTTATATTTCTGGTTTGGCCATATTTTGTGTGTGTGGTGTGTGTGTGATATCTTAGTTCATCAGTGTTTGGGAATCCTGAATGAAAGCTGCTAGAAAGTACAGATGATTCTTCATTTTACCAGCACTTTTAATCCTTAGCTTCTCACCTGAGATTGCTAACCAAGGTACTAAACAAAGCAGAATTTTTTATTGAAGTAGAACAGTTTTTTTTACAGCAGAATTAATGAATGCACTGGTTAACTGCAGTATTCGCAGACCCAGGCCCTAGTTTCAAAAGTGTGGTGAAGCCAATTGAACAATACTAAATTATGAAGGCTTGACTGTACGTAGTCAAGCTGTTAATACCTATTAGATTATAACTGCATTATACTGAGTGCTCTATTTCAGCAGGAGATTAGAAAGAACATTTATGTTGGCTACCCTTATGGTTAGTCAGTGCTAGTCACATACCATGTGTCAGCATGAGATTACAAAACTATTTATGCCTTTCATTTAGACCTTTCATAAAACTGCACCCAGCTCCAGTTCAGCATGAAGTTGAAACTCAGTACCAACATGACTTTGATAATTTAACTCTTCAGGGGCATGTCCTTTTTCAAGGGACAATGAAGAAGGCAATGAATGACTGGTACAAGCAAACCACGTACAAAGAAGAATTTGCACTGCCATTTTACAATATGGGTAAGTAGGCTTTAGTAGCAATGTAAATCTTGTCTTTTGCTAGGAAGACTCACCCTAGTCTATAGCCCTTAGAAAATGTTTAACATATTCAATGGATTAACTAATCCTTACAGCATCCCTGTGAGAAGTTTTGTCCTCAGTTTATGATCGGGAAAAACTTAGACGCACTATCTACACTAGGTAAAGAAGAGACAAAATGTATGTCCTGTTCCAAAGAGGTAGGCAGAAGGCAACCAATGAACTGGAACACGGCAAATCACATGTATAGATTTCAATCTGTATACAGCAGCTGCTCAAATGCACTCCAATTAGATGTAACAAACAGTTCAATTTTAGGTTTCTAAGTTATTAGAAGTAACCACATTACTAAGACACACTTGATCTGATCTAGTCCACTTAAAGCTGTGTAATATGCAACCTATGAGCATGTTGATTCATTCTGGGATATCTGACAGAAGACAAGAGACATTTCAAATAAGGAGAGTCCTGTACTGAATTTAGCAAGTACAAAGCAGTTGGTCACACTTCCAGTCTGTGTAGTAATTATATATATTTTTTAATTTAATCTTTATTTGTATTATTGTGGCCCTGAGAAACCCTAGTCATGGACCAGGACCCTGTTATGCTAGGTTCTGTAAAAACCCAGAACAAAAAGACAGTCCCTGACCCAAAGAACCTATGATCTAAGTATAACAGACAAGTGCTGGAAACTGATGTATTCCCCATGGTTCTAAGAGAACAATAATGCAATATTGATCTGCATGACAGGAATGGTCTCAGTGGCCTAGCCCTTGTCAAGTTTTTGGTAGGCCTCATAGCAAAGGAGAGTGTTAAGGAGGGTTTTGAGGGAGTTAGCTTTGGGGCTGTATATGAGGAGCTTCTCCCTACTATGAGGGGCAGCCTGGGAGAAAGCTTTCCAGTTTAAGGTGCGCTTTTTTTTTTTTTTTGTCCAACTTTATTATGCATTAAATGTGCTTAATTTGATTTAGAATTATGGATAAATAACTAACTATGCCCCAAAGCCACTATTAGGGAACATTCTGGCATGAAAACAACTTAAATATCCAGGGAAAGACACTATTATTGTTTTTAGAAAGGAGCTATGAGATTGAAGGTCCCCTCTTGTGGTACAGACCAGCTCCCAGGGGAAGGAAGAATTTCCCCCTCCCCAGACAGACAACCTCTAAAGGGTGCTTTTGATAAGCATTGGCCAACAACTTTGAATTTGCTGTACCTTTTGTAAGCCTCAACAGCCCAGTATCATGGCCCAGTTCTGATTTGGATAATTGTTTCAATTTGAATTCCAGCTGCAGAGTCATATGGCGATAATATTCTCTCTTTTGTCCTACATGATTCCTAACAAAATGAAACCATAAGAGCAGCCAGATAGTGCAAAGCTGCATGAAGCAAGGAGCAGTGTTAATATGGCTGATGGAAACAGGCAGCTGGCAAGTTTAAGTGGGAGTAGTAATAGCTCAGAGAATGAGGGCAGATAAGTTATCGATTTCTTCTAGCATCCACCTTGTGCATTTCAAACATGATAGGAGGCATAGGCTCACACCTAAAGGCCTTCTACTGCACTCAAGTGTAGTGAAAACTAGAAGTGTGCACATGCTCTCCCTCCTTCCTTTACTCTAGGTTTTTTCTTTGATTTGATTAGAGAAAATATTACAGAAGCTGCTGACTTTCAAATCAAGGCCTTTTTTCCATTTTAACTATGAAAAATGGAAGTCCTTTTATTAAAATTTACATAAATTAAAAGTTTACTTAATTTTAATTAAAATTAAAAACCTCTACAGTTCCCCCAAAGAACTCTTCTGGCTTCAGAAGAAAAAACAGACAGGACCTCTTGATATCTGCTAAAGGCCTGCACCCAAAAGCCCAATTTGTTTTCTCCACCTAACAAGTTAGAATCATTCAACTTTTTGCAGATAATTGGTAAAACTTCTCAGAGCAATTGTGACCTGACCAACTGATCAATGTACTCTGGTACCCTACCTCCATAAAGTGCCCACTTAATAATTGGCAGAAAGTGAACCCTTCCTTTTACCTTACAGTAACACCTTCCCTACTTACCAATGCTCTTGGCGAACAGTGTTGGGCTGGTGGCTTTTTTTTTTTTTAAAAAACCATCTTCATCTCCCTCTTGCTGCAGCTTGCTTATTGTGGACTAACAGATTGTTTAGGAGGATTTCCCCCACTGGAGTAGGCTAATTGAGGGGAGAACAACAGCATAAAGATGCAGAGAAGAGGGTGGTTGTTTTTTTTAGGAAAGTTGCATGATACTCCCTGTACTTAAACATATCACGGAGAAAATGTGCTGCTGTGACCAACGCTGCAGGTAGTTCCTGGATATCTACTTTCTATTCTTGCTGTTGTGGTGTTCCTTAGAACAGTTAGTCACAAGAATAGCTCATGCATATAGGGCTACAAGCATAGAAAGCAGCTTGCCAACCAACCTGTGCAATTCTGCTTTCACAATATTCAGCTCAGGTGAGAGAACAAACTCTAGCCTTGCAGCATGACTAATGGACATCCATACCCCAAGCACTCTCCACATAAAGAATGGGAAGGAGAGCAAAAATGAATTAAAAAAAATAAAAAGGCTAACCCCTCTCCCCAAAACAAACACACACATGGACAGCATAGGACAGGTTGTGGTGACATACTACTCCAAAAGCTCATCTTTGGGGGAGACTCCAGGAAAAGAGGCTGGGAATCATAAGGGTAACAGGAAAGCTTTAAAAATACAGTATTCCTAAATTCAAATCACATGGATTGAGAGAAGAAAAATGCTCTATTTTTAATTCCAGACCATGCTGAGGATAAATACACACCAAGAACTGATCCTGGACCACTGACAATCTGGAGAAGCATTGCTGATCCAAAAAAAGTAACCTGCCCTTGCTTGTGAGAAGTATTTCAGCTGAGCATTAAGAAAATAAAAGCAACCCATTGACATTAATCCCATTTACATGAGACTTTCAGAAGTCTGCTTCTGTTAAGCTATACTGTATCATTTTACATTGTAGTTTGTGTTGGTGATGCTGCTTGGAAACTTTAATCAAGTTTTATCTCTGAATATATGGATTACTTTGTACAATGGAAACAACAGTTGGGAATCAAGATACTTAATTCCCCAGTACATGTTCTTGTTAGCTGTGCATTTTGGGAATATAGTAATCTTATTTAGTTACATCAAGGGGAGAATAGTCTATTCAGGGGGAGGACAATTGCAGAGACCAGCACCCAAGGCCTCTAGGAGTCCTTCCCTGTCCCACATGGCTGTGACAAGTAACAGCACTGGCTGTGTGCTGGCAGTTGAAGAAACCTCAAAGGTTGTAAAATAAAGACAATCAGCCATTTTATTAAAAAAAATAAATTGTTCTTCCACCAAAGAGGGAGCTTTGTTGCAATACATGATACTCTTGAAATCTAACATTATACACCTACAAATTCAGCTGTTGTAAGAAGCAATGGAAAGCTTAATATAGGGCCCACTTACCCCATTCTCCTATGAAGCAACTCAAGGGAGGGTGCCAAAGCTGCAGGAAAATAGAAGTGAACATAGATCTTTTTCTACAACATTCCCACAAGAGGGGCTTTAGCAGCGGAGTTTGCTGGAGAGAAGGCCTCCAAATCCTGCCTAACCCCCAGATTGCTTAGTCCAGCAGCAATCAGGGCTTTCTAGATAGATGGCTGCTCAATACAGTTCTACTGCAACCTTCTCTGGCAGCACTGGCCTGAATGCACAAAAGGAGCTAGGCACTTAAGTGTCAGTTTTGGGAACACAGAACTACACAAGTCTCCTGCTGACACCCTCTAGGTACCTAAACTCACCTGGCCCTTAAAAAAAAAACCCAGAACTTTTTTTTGGCAGTAAAAAGTCTCTAGGCATGTATCTTTCTGCCTCCAGGCATGTACACTGCTGTGTCCTTGTGCGGTCAGTTGCCTCCTCTTGTGAAATCAGTTGCAATAACATTTACGGTCTCAAAATTCTTCCTCCTTCCCCAAAATGAAATTCATGCAGACTAAAATGAAGTGTTTCAACTCCTACTTTTACAGGATGGTTTAATTCAATCTGCAGGGCTAGTAAAGACTTAATTCCTCCGCACTACTGCCATAAAAGTATTTTTTGCAAAGTTTACAGCAGTTTAAGGAGGCAAGACTTTTTGCTTCTCAAGTAAGATAAGGAAACAAGAGGCCATAGTGCAGTCTCTATTGTGAAAGTGCAACTTACAAATATAGATTTTTATTATATAACTGCACTCAAAAATAAAACAATGTAAAACTTTAGAGCCTACTAGTTCACTCAGTCCTACTTCTTGTTCAGACAGTCACTAAGACAAACATGTTTGTTTACATTTGCAGGAGATAATGCTGCCCGCTTCTTATTTACGTCACCTGAAAGTGAGAACAGGCACTCTCATGGCACTGTTGTAGCTGATGGTGCAAGGTATTTATGTGCCAGATATGTTAAACATTTGTATGCCCCTTCATGTTTTGGCCACCATTCCAGGGGACATGCTTCCATGCTGAAGATGCTCATTTAAAAAAAAACAAAACAAAAACGTTAATTAAATTTGACTGAATTCCTTGGAGAATTGTATGTCTCCTGCTCTGTTTTACCCACATTCTGCCATCTATTTCATGTTATAGCAGTCTTGGATGATCAGCACGTTATTTGTTTTAAGAACACTTTCACTGCAGATTTGACAAAATGCATGGAAGGTACCAATGTTGAGATTTCTTAAGATGCTACAGAACTCTACTCACGATTTAAGAATTTGAAGTGCCTTCCAAAATCTGAGAGGGACGGGGTGTGGAGCATGCTTTCAAAAGTCTTAAAAGAGCAACACTCCGATGTGGAAACTACAGAACCTGAACCACCAAAAAAGAAAATCAACTTTCTGCTAGTGACATCTGACTCAAATGATGAAAATGAACATGTGCTGGATTGCACTGCTTTGGATTGTTATGGAGCAGAACCCATCATAAGCATGGACACACGTTCTCTGGAATGGTGGTTGAAGCATGAAAGGATATAGGAATCTTTAGCACATCTGGCATGTAAATATCTTCTGACGCCAGCTACAACAGTGCCATGCGAATGCCTATTCTCACTTTCAGGTGAACATTGTAAATAAGTAGTAGGCAGCATTATCTCCTGCAAATGTAAACGAACATGTTAGTCTTAGCGACTGACTGAACAAGAAGTAGGGCGGAGTAGACTTGTAGGCTCTGAAGTTTCACAGTGTTATTTTTGAATGCAGGGTTTTTTTTGTACCTAATTCTACATTTATAAGTTCAACTTTCATGATAAAGAGATCGCACTACAGTACTTAAGTGAATTGAAATACTAGTTTATTTTTACAGTGCAATTATAATAAAACCAAAGTGAGCACTGCACACTTTGTATTCTGTGTTGTAATTGAAGTCAATATTTGAAAACATCCAAAAATATTGATAAATGGTATTCTGTTTATCACTATTAAGCACGATTAACTTTAATTGGACGATTAATCTTTTTAATCACTTGACAGCCCTAATAGTTTTCCTTTTATAATTTCTACAGTGCCTTTGCCTAGTTGTGAAGTCAAAAACAGTTCTAATTACTGTCACAGAAGAAATTTAAAGTGGCACCTAAAGATTAAAACCTTAAACATATGAATAAACATGATTCCTTCTAATTAGCAAGAGATTTACTTTACTTTAATATGCACTCAAAGTAGAGACGTGCAGAAAATTGTTTTAAAATTATTTAAAAAAATTAAATCAGAATAGTTCATAACTGTAAATGAACTTTATACAATATCAAATTTAGTTTTTTGCACATTTTATGTAAACTTGTCTTAAGAGCCCCTTGCATACTCCCAACAACTCAAATCACAACTTTTTTTGAACAAAAACTCTCACACGGAGTTTAGACAATGTTTATAGCATTATAAAATCATCAGAATCCCTCTTTAATCACTCACTACAACAGCAGCCATAAAGAATACAACATATTTAGGAGTACAAATAATGAGGATGTAAAACCATTTGTGCAAAACTGCATTATTTTTACTGGTTAAGATTTCAGGGAAGTAACACCGCCAGAAGCATGGATACGACAATCAAGACAAAGTCAGGAAAATAATGTTACCTTCCATTTTCAAACATCAAGGATTATGTTATGAAGTAAATACTAGATGATAAAGAAAAGTCTGGTGGCACCATGTATAACAGTAATGGCAAGTGTCCTGGAGATATTGCCAGTTGGATAGAGAGCTGATATAGGTAGAAGTCAAAGTCTTTCAGGAGTAGCAATCAGTTTGAGAGACCAACTCTAGCATTTCTTTCCATGCAAGATCTATCCTTCCAACATCTTCACTTTGTAGGCTACTAATACATGTAAGACTAAGCAGTCTTATTCAGGAGTGTGCTTTCTTCCACGCATCTGAAATCTTTAAAACATGTGGATCATTGACTCTCTGGATTTCCCTACTCCAATCCATTTAACTGCAAAAAAGGAAAGGATAACAAAATAGTTTGCACTGTTTTACCATAGAGGAATTAAAACTCAAAGCATGACATTCTGGTAAAGGGGGAAAAAAAAAAAAAAAAAAAAAAAAAATAGTTCTATGGCCGATGTAGAAGAATATGTTGCACTGATAGAATTGATAATTCCTATTAGAGAATGACGTTTTGCATTTCTGTAGCAGCATCACATTCACAGATCCTGAAGCACTCTGAAGTGCCTGACCTTGTGCCACTGACTTCAAATGGAGAATGGCCTAAAATAATAAATTCTCAAAACCTTTCTAAAATATGGAAATATCAGTTTTACAGATGGGGAAACTAAGCATATAGAAGTTAAGTGATTTGCTGAAAGGTAACATTCTGTAACAGAAGCAGGAATACAACTCCCATCTCCCAATGTCTAGTCCTATCCTTTGATCATAAAACCATCTTTTCTCAGAGTAAATAATTCAGTACTAGTTTAGGACAATATGCTGCCCTCCTTAGGCTGATTTAGTGTCTTACTTCTGGGTAAGTCCCAATGAAGTCAATAGACTACTCACAGAAGAAAATATTGATAACTAAACATAAGGGTGGCAGAACTGAATCCTTACTAGTATAATAAGAGTGACTAATCAAATATTGCATTCAGCTTTTCTGTTTTCCAAGTCCTACAAATAGGATTTTTCCTATTGCAAACAAGCGTTTTTTAAAACAAACATGCAAACAGAACAGTGCGCATGTCAGTACTCAAAATCAGTTGGCAAATTATGATAACCCAGCACTGCAAATTTAGACTACACACATATACTGAAAACATTTTAGAGGTTGATCCTTTTAGATTCTGCAGCTAAAATGAGGCTCAGCATTAAAATGTCAAAGTACAAGAGAGTCACTTTAAAGCTTATTCGAGCACTCTGGGTGCTCATTAAGTTATTTTTAGCATCTGAAGGTCAAGGGATTAAATTTAAGTTATTTCTATTTCAGATAGGTTTCTTGAAGCAGGAAAGTTTGCTTTACTTACCAGGAATGCCAAGCTCCATTTCTATAAACCGAACATAGTTCTGTGCATTTACAGGCAGTTCATCAAATGTTCTTGCATTTGATATGTCTGTGTCCCATCCGGGGAATGTCTCATACTTAACCTCTACTTTATTTAAGACTTCCTGGTTTGCTGAGGAAACAAAGAATAAGTACTTATACAGTGAATATTAAATTATACAGAAGTTCTGTATATTTTTACAGAACCAGTCATACAGCTAGCAGTCATTTTATCAAGCATCTTGTTTTACTGATGGTGACCTCAGAAAAGGAGCTTGCTTAATATTGCCTGAGCTTGAGAAATACTGCAAGCACAATAGTGTGAAATGACCCATAGTTTAAAAGTGGTGAAATAATGGGAATTCTCTTAATCAGGAGTAGATTTCAATGGCTCTCCCTGATATGGAGTCAGACATTGGCCTACATTATTTTAAAACATGGGTGTCTATTGTTCAAGAATACTTAAGAGCTTATTACATAGTAGAAAATTCTCTTATGTTGGAATCTAACCCACTCTAACACAAATTCAGATTTAATGTGCCCGCCATCCTCTATATACCAGTATTTCACAACAGCACTGGTATTAAAAACAGACTTGTATATTGTTGCAAAATGTTGGGACTTATCCTCCACTTCGAGTGAGACACATTGCAACTGAGATCAGCTGAGGCACTTGAGCTAGTAGCCCTCTGGATTAAATGGGAGAACACTGTAGGTGAGACATTCTCAGTGAAGTGCCCTCATCTCAGAACCTCACTTACCCTATGAAGTTAAAAGAATCCAAGTCTGTTAACATTTAGAACACACTGCAACACTCCTATTTTCTATATGTGAGCCCAGCTCCAGGACCTGATGGTATTCACCCAAGAGTTCTGAAGGAACTCAAATGTGAAAGTGCAGGACTATTAACGGTCATATTAAATCAGCTTCTGTACCAGATGACAGGAGGATAGCTAATGTGACGCCAATTTTTAAAAAGGGCTCCAGAAGTGACCCTGGCAACTACAGTAAGCCTCACTTCAGTACCAGGTAAATTGGTTGAAACTATCGTAAAGAACAAAATTGTCAGACACATAGATGAACATAATTTGTTGGGAAATAGTCAACATGGTTTTTGTAAAGGGAAATCATGCCTCACCAATCAACTAGAATTCTTTGAGGGGGTCAACAAGCATGCGGACAAAGGAGATCCAGTGGATATAGCGTATTTAGATTTTCAGAAAGCCTTTGACAAGGTCCCTCACCAAAGGCTCTTAAGCAAAATAAGCAGTCATGGGATAAGAGGGAAGGTTCTCTCATGGATTGGTAACTGGTTAAAAGATAGGAAACAAAGAGGTAAATAGTGGTGTCCCCCAGGGATCTGTACTGGGCCCAGTCCTATTTAACATATTCATAAATGATCTGGAAAAAAGAGTAAACAGCGAGGTGGCAAAATTTGCCGATGATACAAAACTATTCAAGATAGTTATGTCCCAGGCAGACTGCGAAGAGTTACAAAAGGATCTCACAAAACTGGGTGACCAGGCAACAAAATGGCAGATGAAATGTAATGTTGATAAATGCAAAGTAATGCACATTGGAAAACATAATCCTAACTATACATATACAAGAATGGGGTCTAAATTAGCTGTTACCACTCAAGAAAGATCTTGGCGTCATGATGCATAGTTCTCTGAAATCATCTTTAGTGTTATTTACTCCTTCTCATAATACAAGAACAAGGGGCCATCAAATGAAATTAATAGGTAGCAGATTTAAAACAAACAAGAAAGTATTTTTTCACGCAACGCACTGTCAACCTCTGGAACTCCTTGCCAGAAGGGTGTTGTGAAAGCCAATACTATAACAGGGTTGAAAAGGGAGCTAGATAGATTCATGGAAGATAGGTCCATCAATGGCTGTTAGCCAGGATGGGCAGAAATGGTGTCCCTAGCCTCTGTTTGCCAGAAGCTGGAATTGGGTGACAGGGCATGGATCACTTGATAACTTGTCTGTTGTGCCCCAAAGGGAATGCTGTCATTGGCCACTGACAGAGGACAGGATACTGGGCTTGATGGACCTTTGGTCTAACCCAGTATGGCCATTCTTATGTGACCAGGTGAATAAAGGTGCAGTGAAGTTAATGCATGTTAGGGATTTCACTTCATATTCTTATATTTTGAAATTTTATAGGAAGGTCTGGATGTCAAAATAGACCAACTTAAAAGAATTACATCATGCCTTTTGGAGAAATAAAGCACATTTTAAAGAACTGCTCATGTATTCCCAGGTTTTCAGAAGAATTCAGTAAGGCCAATGCTGAGTAGTTTTGAAAACCAGCCAGATCTTGACCAGACAGGATAACTGTCTTTGTCCTGTCCAAATACCAGCAAAGTTAATTAAATATACTATTTGTCAACTACATCAATGAGAACGTGCTATGGGGACAGCAAAAAACAAAACAAAACAAAACAAAAAAACCACACCCTACACTAGCTAGATGCCCTCAATAGCGCAGAATTCCTGAATAGGTAAATTTTATTAGTTTGTTACTGGCATTATTGCTTTGTTCTCTAGAAAAGGAACAGAAAAATTTCTTGCCAATAATTTCCTTTCTGCTAGCAATGTCTCCCACAATTCTTGATGTCTGGCCTACTCTCCTCTCACTGCAGCTCATGGAGGCGGATCAGAGGTTTGGACTCACATGTTCTGGCCATGCCCCCTTAGCGCCTGCTTGCCTCCAGATGAGATAGTCCCCAGCTGTAAAACTTTCATAACATTATTAACAAACATTCTAGAGATAACAAAATAACTATGTACATAGACCAAGGAAGATGGTCTTATGGTAACAATTCTGCTTAATAGCTGACTCTTGACTCATGAGCCATCCATGGTGAATAGAATTGTGGGAGATGCTGCTAGCAGAAAGGAAATTATCAGTAAGACATTCTCCGTTCCGCATCCCAGCATCTCCCACAATTCCTGATGTCTGGGAAGTAGCGAGCAGCAAACAGATGTAGAGAGGGTTATAGAAAAGGGTCAGAAAAGGGAAAACTGTATCCCTACCCATCTCTAAATATTTGCTCAAAGGCCAAAATCATATCCGGGCAAGCACCTACAACACTTTCCTGCTAAAGGATGCCTCTGCAGAGAATAGGATGTGCAGTGCGTGGTAAAGGTGGCAGCATTTGACCTGGTGGGCACCTTACAAATTTCCACTGTGAATTCATTACCTCTTTCTGCCTACCAGGTCATCAGGGATCACATGGAGTGTGCCCTGATTCCTTCTAGAACCAGAATCTCTGATGCCTGGTATGTTTCCACAATGCATAGTCTAACCCACCAAGCAATAGAGGACTTGGAAGCTCTGAGTCCTTAGAATTTTGACTGAAAGGATACAAACAGAACACCTGATCTCCTTGTGGACCCTGTACCTTTGAGGTAAATTTTCAGAGCCCTTTGGCCATCTAAGCTGTGCCACATCTCCTCAGTGAGATGCTGTGGCCTTAGACCGAATGAAGGTAGAATCACCTCTTGGGAAGAGGTGGAAAGACCACCTCACCTTCAGGGAAAAATGATTTCTGAGTTCTGAACACCATCTTGTCCTCATGAAAAACGCAGTAAGATTCCTGCATAGAGCACGTTGACAGCTCCAACACTTGTCTGGCGGGCGCGATGGCTATCAGAAAGCAAGTTGTGATGGACAAATAAAATGCTGACAAATTGACGTCAAGGAAACCAAGGGACCGTTTGTCAGGGCTCTCAGTACAAGTGGCCCACTTGAGAGAAGAAAAAAAAAAAAAAAGGTCTAATTGCTGGCTTGGATAATCTGATCGCCCTAAGCAATCTGGCTACCTGGGGATTCACTTCAGAAGAAGTGTTCTGATAGCTTTGGAGAATAATGAGACCACTGCTTCCCTTTCAATAACCAGGCTGTAAGATGCAGCCGATTTGGTTACAGATGAAGAAGAGGACCTTGCGAGAGGTTGTCTTGTCTCTTTGGGAGCTGAAGTGGTGGTCCCAATTTCAGTTCTCTCAGGTCCGAAAACCAGGGTCTCCTTGACCAATGGGGTGTTACCAATATTACTGTCACCTGTTCTCATTTTATTTTCTAGACCACCTTCCTTAATAATGAGAAGGGTGGAAATGCATAGAGAAGGCCCTGTGGCCATTTGTGGGATTGGGTATCTGTCCTCAGGGAAGCTGGGGTCGACCTCCCTAGTGAAGTACTTAAGTCTCTTTGGGTTTATGTGATTTGTGAATAGGCTGGTTGAGAGCAGACTGAATGACTGGACAATTAACTTGAAGACTTCCTGATTCATACACCATTTGGAGTTGTTCACCTTGTGCCTGTTGAGCCAGTCCACCTTCTGGTTCAGATCTCCCTTTATGTGAACTGACCTGAGGGAGAGGAGAGAATGTTCTGCCCACTGCATGATTTCCTTTGCTTCAGCATGTAGCACTGCCTTTCTTGCTAACACCTTGGTCATATACATGTGTGACCGTGATGGTGTTGTCTGACCTAATCAGTACTGGTTCCCCTCTAGGCTGGACTGGAACATTTGTAGCACCAGCTTGACAGCTCTCAGTTCTAAAAGGCTTATGTTATAGGTCCCTTCCTCCAGGTTCCAGATGCCTGGAGCTGGTTGGGACCCCAAGTTTATTCCCCAGCCCTCCAGCCTGGCACTAGTTGTGAGGATCAGGGGAATCTGAGCCATATGAGCGCCCTTGCAGACACTGCCCTGGACTGACTACCATTTTAAGGAGTTGATCACCTGTGCCGGAACTTGATCTTTCAAGCATTCCAGGAAGTAGTACCATACATTTCAGATGAAGTGGTCGGAGACTCTTTGAGGGGGACAGAGGCGCCCATCTGTCACCCTGACATTTCATCTCGGGAGGTATGCTGCCTGCCGGGGGCCCATATCTGAAATGTTATGGAGGCATTGTCGAGGATTATCCAGCCCTCTGACTACTACCCCATGCTACTCATCCATGTGGGCACAAATGATACTGTGAGGTGTGACACTGAGCAGATCAAGAGTGACTACAGGGCTCTGGGAGTACGGGTGAAGGAGTTTGGAGCGCAGGTGGTATTCTCTTCAATTCTTCCTGTCAAAAGATAGAGGCCCTGGAAGAGACAGATGCATCATGGAGGTGAATGCCTGGCTGCGAAGATGGTGTTGCCAGGAGGGCTTTGGCTTCCTAGACCACGGGATGCTATTCGAGGAAGGACTGCTAGGCAGAGATGGCGTTCACCTTTCGAGGAGGGGAAAGACCCTATTTGGACACAGACTGGCTAACCTAGTGAGGAGGGCTTTAAACTAGGTTCGACGGGGACAGGTGAGCAAAGCCCACAGGTAAGTGGGGAACATGGAGACCTGGGAGATGAGTCGGAAACAAGAGAGAGCGTGGGCTATAATGGCAGAGAGAAAGGAGGGTCAGGGCAAAATTGGGAGGCAAGATCGAACCAGTATCTTAGATGCCTATATACAAATGCGAGAAGTATGGGTAATAAGCAGGAAGAACTGGAAGTGCTAATAAATAAATACAACTATGACATTGTTGGCATCACTGAAACTTGGTGGGATAATACACATGATTGGAATGTTGGTGTGGATAGGTACAGCTTGCTCAGGAAGGATAGACGGGAAAAAAGGGAGGAGGTGTTGCCTTATATATTAAAAAAGTGTACACACTTGGACTGAGCTGGAGATGGACATAGGAGACGGAAGTGTTGAGAGTCTCTGGGTTAGGCTAAAAGGGGTAAAAAACAAGGGTGATGTCATGTTAGGAGTCTACTACGGGCCACCTAACCAGGTGGAAGAGGCTTTTTTTTTAAACAACTAACAAAATCATCCAAAGCCCAAGATTTGGTAGTGATGGGGGACTTCAACTATCTGGATATATGTTGGGAAAATAACACTGCGGGGCACAGACTATCCAACAAATTCTTGGACTGCATTGCAGACAACTTTTTATTTCAGAAGGTTGAAAAAGCTACTAGGGAGGAAGCTGTTCTAGACTTGATTTTAACAAATAGGGAGGAACTCATTGAGAGTTTGAAAGTAGAAGGCAGCTTGGGTGAAAGTGATCATGAAATTATAGGAGTTTGAAATTCTAAGGAAGGGTAGAAGGGAGTACAGCAAAATAGAGACAATGGATTTCAGGAAGGCGGATTTTGGTAAGCTCAGAGAGCTGATAGGTAGAGTCCCATGGGAATCAAGACTGAGGAGAAAAACAACTGAGGAGAGTTGGCAGTTTTTTAAAGGGACACTATTAAGGGCCCAAAAGCAAGCTATTCCGCTGGTTAGGAAAGATAGAAAATGTGGCAAAAGACCACTTTGGCTTAACCACGAGATCTTGCATGATCTAAAAAATAAAAAGGAGTCACATAAAAAAAATGGATTACAAAGGATGAATATAGGCAATCACAGGCATGCAGGGGCAAGATTAGAAAGGCAAAGGCACAAAATGAGCTCAAACTAGCTACAGGAATAAAGGGAAACAAGACTACTTTTTATCAATACATTAGAAGCAAGAGGAAGACCAAAGACAGTGTAGGCCCATTGCTCAGTGAAGAGGGAGAAACAGTAACAGGAAACTTGGAAATGGCAGAGATGCTTAATGACTTCTTTGTTTCCGTCTTCACCGAGAAGTCTGCAGGAATGCCTAACCTAATGAATGCTAATGGGTAGGGGGTAGGTTTAGCAGATTAAAAAAAAAAAAGAACAAGTTAAAAATCACTTAGAAAAGTTAGATGCCTCCAAGTCACCAGGGCCTGATGAAATGCATCCTAGAATACTCATTGAGCTAATAGAGGAGGTATCTGAGCCTCTAGCTATTATCTTTGGAAAATCATGGGAGACTGGAGAGATTCCAGAAGACTGGAAAAGGGCAAATATAGTGCCCATCTATAAAAAGGGAAATAAAAACAACCCAGGAAACTACAGACCAGTTAGTTTAACTTCTGTGCCAGGGAAGATAACGGAGCAAGTAATTAAGGAAATCATCTGCAAACACTTGGAAGGTGGTAAGGTGATAGGGAATAGCCAGCATGGATTTGTAAAGAACAAATCGTGTCAAACCAATCTGGTAGCTTTCTTTGATAGGATAACGAGCCTTGAGGATAAGGGAATACCTAGACTTTAGTAAGGCATTTGATACGGTCTTGCATGATATTCTTATCGATAAACTAGGCAAATACAATTTAGATGGGGATACTATAAGGTGGGTGCATAACTGGCTGGATAACTGTACTTAGAGAGTTGTTATTGGCATAACAAGTGGGGTTCTGCAGGGGTCTGTTTTGGGACCGGCCCTGTTCAATATCTTCATTAACGACTTAGATATTTGGCATAGAAAGTACGCTTATTAAGTTTGCAGATGATACCAAACTGGGAGGGATTGCAACTGCTTTGGAGGACAGGGTCATAATTCAAAATGATCTGGACAAATTGGAGAAATGGTCTGAGGTAAACAGGATGAAGTTTAACAAAGACAAATGCAAAGTGCTCCACTTAGGAAGGAACAATCAATCAGTTTCATACATACAGAATGGGAAGAGACTGTCTAGGAAGGAGTATGGCAGAAAGGGATCTAGGGGTTATAGTGGACCACAAGCTAAATATGAGTCAGTGTGATGCTGTTGCAAAAAAAAGCAAACATGATTCTGGGATGCATTAACAGGTGTGTTGTGAGCAAGACACGAGAAGTCATTCTTCCCGCTACTCTGCGCTGGTTAGGCCTCAACTGGAGTATTGTGTCCAGTTCTGGGCACCGCATTTCAAGGAAGATGGAGAAATTGGAGAGGGTCCAGAGAAGAGCAACAAGAATGATTAAAGGTCTTGAGAACATGACCTATAGGCTGAAAGAATTGGGTTTGTTTCGTTTGGAAAAGAGAAGACTGAGAGGGGACATGATAGCAGTTTTCAGGTATCTAAAAGGGTGTCATAAGGAGGAGGGAGAAAACTTGTTCACCTTAGCCTCTAAGGATAGAACAAGCAGCAATGGGCTTAAACTGAAGGAAGGGAGGTCTAGGTTGGACATTAGGAAAAAGTTCCTAAATGTCAGGGTGGTTAAACATTGGAATAAACTGCCTAGGGAGGTTGTGGAATCTCCATCTCTGGAGATATTTAAGAGTAGGTTAGATAAATGTCTATCGGGGATGGTCTAGACAGTATTTGGTCCTGCCATGAGGGCAGGGGACTGGACTCTGACCTCTCGAGGTCCCTTCCAGTCCTAGAATCTATGTATCTAGGAGCCTTGAAGGCTCCTGATGTGTGATTGGGCCCAAGAAGGCTCGGTGCAACGGCTGGCCTCTTGCAGTTCTAAAACAATGAGAAGAAGATACTTGAATCTTCTGGATCTCTCTAGAGATGGATGTATCCTTGCCATCAAAGTGTCTGTGTCCATTTCCAAGTGAGTTATTTGGGTGGACAGATTCAAGAAACTTTTCTTGACGTTGATAATAAAGCCATGAGCCTGTAGATTCAAGGTCAGAGATGTAGCTCTGTGTGCAGCTGCTGGGGATGGAGTTCTAATTAAGATGTCATCCAGGAAGGAATACATGTGGATCCCCTGTGATCTGAGTTTGCTATGATTATCACCAACATCTTGTAAAGACCCAGGGGGGCGAGGACAAGCCGAATCAGAGATATTGATAATACCTCCTTCCATAAGCAAATCGTACAAACCTGCAATGACACTGTCTGATAGGGATGTGGAAGTATGCATCCACCAGATTCACTGAAGTCAGAATGGCCCTTGGCCTGACATTGTAGAGGTTAGGGTCTCCATCTGGAACTTTGTTTTCTTTATCCACTTGTTGAGTTTTGTGATATCTAGAACAGATTTCCCCATACACTTCTGAATAAAGAAGATGGAGTATAACCCCAAGAATCTTTCTTCTGAGGAAACAATCTTTTACTCCCATATCCAGGAGGTGAGAAATCTCATTCTGGATTAAGCCTGCACTTTACAGGGTCATTCAAGATTGGGGGCTCGATGAAAAACGGATGGGGTGGAGCACATAACGGAGTATTCCTGACTCACTATACATCTTTCTGACGCACTGGAAGCAACCATTCCTCCCGGGCTTTCCTCCCAAGCCCCGTTCCATGCCTTTCTTCTGGAGAACCTGCTATCACTTTGCTGTTTTTTCCACAAGGATGAAGGCTGAAAGGAATGCCTTTGCCTGATGGCCAGCCTGTACTTTCTCTCAAAAGTATGGTGTGGCATCCAAAAGGACTGTTTAGATTTGCAGCGTTTTCTGCCACTATCTTGTCTAGCTTCTCAGAAGGGTTCCCATGAATTTGGCAGAGCATAGAACCTGCTTCAAGTGGCTATCCACCTTCAAGGAATGGAGCCATAGGTGGCACCTGGTCACTGAGCTGGAGGCCATGGCTTTGTCAGAGAATGTCATTGCTTCCTGACGCTGTTGCCAGGGAAGATCTTTAAAACAGAGCCAAAGTCAGGGTGATTTCAATACTTGAGGGCTCTGAGATCTTCCAGCCAGGAGACAGATGCTCTCACAAAGCAAGCAGCTGCTAGGAATGCCCTGAGGGAGGCTGAGAAGGCCTCAAAAATCTTTGAGAGAAAAAATGGAGGCCACTCTCTGTGGAGTCTTTAGAACGCCTCTTCTAAGGGGATAACTATATATTTAACCAGGGATACTATGCAGCAACCACCTTTGGTATCTCAGTATTCAGGACTTTTGGTTCCTGGATCCTATAGAACATAAAATCATTTCTGTTAGTGTGCTTGCTCTTGTCTGACTTATTCCATTCATCCTCAATTACTTCCTCAAAGGAGAAGTATAGGAGAATCACAGCCTCAGGGGAGGATTTTGAGGGGAGAAATTTGCTCAGAGGCTTACTCGTAGAATTGGCCTTCAATTTCTCAGGGGGAAAAAGCTTTGCTGAGTTTTTCCCTGGTCCTGATAGGAGACAGAGCCCAACAATTCACCATTCTCTGTGGAGGAGGGGAAGGAAGAGGAGTCAGAGGATTCATACCTCCTAGATCTCCTACACCTTTTCTTCCCCTTTTCACACTTTGATTTATTAGCTTTTTTTAAGCTTACTTTGAGAGCTTACAAACTCTGTCACAGCTTTGGTGAGGCCTTTTGCAGCTAGCCTTGCTAAGAGCCTGAAATCCTCTCCTGAGAGCTCTTTGAGTCCTCGCCTGCTGGGTCCGATTCTGTCACGGAAGTGGGAGGGAAACCTTTTCCAAAGCCCTCCTGGCCAAACTGGGAAGGATAGAGAGTGCTTCTGAGCTCTGCTTCTTTTCCCAGGGTGCTCTAGACCAATTTTAGAATGGGGTACACTGCAAGTCTGCCTTCTGGTCCCCAGGGGCCCCTAGGACTACCCAGAGTTGATTGAGGTCCTCTTCATCCTTGGACTTCTTCCCTGCTCTGCCCATAAACTCCTGGTCCATTTTTCCCCATGTTGGAGCTGCAAGTGCTTAGGTGGGTAGAGGCCGAGTACAATTCACCATCTGCTGAGCTTGCAGTCTCACAGATGCAGCACCACTTGGATTTCATTTGTTGCTTTTTATAGACTGCTCTACCATACCTGGAAGCTGCAGAGGAGCCAGTATGGAGCACTGCAGCTGATGTTCCAGGGTGTTCTAACATCTGGCTAAAAACGACCTAGAGGAGTAGGGGCAGGGAGGAAAACCACTGCTCGCTACTATCCCAAATTTTGACAAAAAACACCCCCTTTAGACAGATGTGAAGGCAGGAGCTGTAAAAACCCGCCATCCATATGCTGCCACAGAGGAACAGAAACTAGAAGCAAGTAGGAATCGAGAGGGGGTGGCCTGACTATAAGGCTCTAAAACTCTGATCCACCTCCATGAACTGCAGAGAGGAGCGCATCCCAGATGTCAAGAATTGTGGACTGCAGAAAAAACAAAATTCAAATCTATACTGGAATAAGCTGATCAATAACTACCCAAAGGAGATATTTACTAATCATGAGATAAAGTCATCAAGTAGAGTTTCTAAGGCTTTTCTTTAAAACATTTTGTATCACATCTCTAAGTCATCACGTATGGGATAGTGATATCCTTATACATGATTCATGCAATTACATTTGATTATATTATCTCAACTGCTACTAAATTAATCTTTGCCAGTTCTTCATTAAAACATTAAAAAACCCCTAAGCAGCTTCAAACATTCTTCAGGTAATATCTTGTGACCCTTTAGTACTAGAACTATACACATACTAGAAAGTGAAAAATTCTAGCTCTCCCATTCCCATAGAAGCACCCATCAATAGTTGGAGATATTAAACCTTAAAAATGCAATATTACCATGCATGGAAAAATACTATTTTGAATAATTTATAGTATCTAAATTTATTAGTTCTAATTCTTCCCTCCCTCTGAGACTTGTACAGTTAAATTCATGTAATAAATCAGGATGAATTAAAAGGTAGCAAAATAATAAATAGTATCGAGAAAAAAATTAGGTATTTTAAAATTATTTTTTCTGCAAATTATTTGGCAGATAGAAGAAGAGCTACAAGATGCAGTGGGAATGCCTTTTAAGCACTCATTGAGATGACATGTATGCTTTGGTACTTGTGCAATTGCAAACTCACGAGGCACAGAAGTTTTATCTACATATACACCCTTTTTAAAGCACTCTGAACATTATATGACCGCTTAACACAGTAATTATAAAACAGACTCACCAGGAAAATGAGGTATGATCTCACCATTTAGTACGTAAGCAACTCCAACTTTGATTTCTGGAAATACATCCAAGATATCCAATTTCATAACAGCCAATCTATTTTTTTTGTTTAAAGGAAAAAAAAACACAAAAACAAGCCCTTCCTCTGTTAATGGCATTTTATAAACTGAGTTATTGGGCTAAAACTTAACTACATTTCTTTCCACTTGTCACATGAAATATTAAGCTCCAAAGCAACTATGAATCAAATGAGGAATAATTTTTTGTATGTTTAATAACCGAAGTTGTTGTTTCTATTGTTTTTTCATTGTTTTAAAACAAAGTCCAAGCCAATAAAGTAAGATACAAGCAAAACAGCTGTTGGATTGATACAAAATCTATTGAAATCAATGGGAGCCTCTGGACCAGATCCTGAATTATGCCCTATTTCACACAAATATGATAAGATCATAATTCAAGGGACAGATTTCCCCCCTCTTAAACAGAATGAATGGTCTACAGCTTAAATGGAACAATTACAGTGGATGAGAAACTGGATAAGAGTCAGAAGTGTGTCCTTGTTACCAAGAAGGGTAACTGCATATTGGGCTGCATTAGTGGGAGCACTGCCAGTAGATCGAGGGAAGTGATTATTCCTCTCTAGTTAGCACTGGTGAGGCCATATCTGAAGTATTGCATCCAGTTTTGGGCCCCCCACTACAGAAAGGATGTGGACAAATTGCAGAGTCCAGCAGAGGGCATAGGGGGTTGGGGCACATGACTTAGGAGGAGAGGCTGAGTTACTTGTCCAAAAGTAGGCAAGGACAAGGAAAATGAATGGGAAGATGTAAATAAAGATTTACATCTACACTGGTCCATTTGTTACGCCAAACAGTTTCATCTGAGCTTTATTTCAATGCTACTTGCTTTTTTAATTTTTTTTTAATTACAAAATTTCTCAGAGGTAATTTAAATTGAAAAATTTGTATTAGTTTATATCCACTCCTTGGCATCTAGTACCATTGGCTATTAAATACTAAGGCTCCCCAGCTGTGGAATCATGAAGTGCACTCAGATGCTTTTTTTTCAATATAAAGAGGGAGGAGGGTGAGAGAAGTGCTAAGTAATGGGAACCAAATGCAAACAGTTCTTGGAACTGCATGAATAGCGAGTCATTTTTTACTTTCATTAGAGAGACAGGTAGGGAAAACTTTAAAAAAGTATGTGAATCACTGAAATATAGACAGATAACACAAATTCCAGGGGGAGAAGAGGGAAGGGGGAGGGGAAAAGGTATTTTAACCTCCATGCAGTTTTTCTGTACATGTATTTTTCAGAGCCATTTCTGCTGCTAGTTGTGTGTTAAAAAAATTCTACGTCATGGGGAAGCAACTCTTAAGAGTGGGGACAGGGAAAAAAGTGAAAGATGTGTTCAGAATATCAGGACATCCCATCTGAGACTGACAAGTTATGGTTAAGTATATTTTTTAAAAACAACTTGCAAATTAGAGATATTTCTAGTGTCTTCTGACATTAGCACTAACTGACAAGACAGACTAATATTAAAGTGTTAGCCAATTTCTCATGGCATACAAAAGCTGGAAAAAAGTTTAGAAAATATACATGTTGGAATGTAGACTAAGGTTATTTTATACCTTTACACAATATTTTAGTGCAAATATTCAAAGTATTTTAGTACATTCGAATATACCTTAAAACACTACATTGGACCCAAAAATGAGAAGTGTCATATATAAGTTCTTATCTTTAAAAGAAATAAGTATGGAAGATGGAGGTATCATATATATTGTTCACAATTCACAATCACTTTGCACAAAAGAGATGGAATCAACTGCTAAGCTAACACCCAAGCTATGTAACTTTTTAGGCTGATTAAACTTTTATAGCATTCATTTGAATAGAACCATTTTCTACCAATGCTGGTGAGAGTTTCGTAAGAGTTACTTACTAGGAACTGTACAATTTGCTATAATCCATGTTATGCTATATATGAAAGCCAGTTTGTCAGCACCACAGAATACTCACGCAGTAAATCCATTAATCATGTGGGCGTATCTGAGTAACACAAGATCCAGCCAGCCACATCTTCTTTTTCTACCAGTGGTTACGCCAACCTCCTTACCTCGTTTCTGCAGCAATTCTCCAATTTCCTGATAGAAGATTTTCATATGCATTAGCACAGCTAACAGAATATTGTAATAACCTTAAAGTCCCCCTCCCAATAATGCACAAAACTATCCAAGATAAAAATACAAACAAGTACCCTTACTATTGCTAGTGGGTTTTTCTTTTCTTTTTTAAATGTAAGAATGCTAGTTAAGCAAGCCATTTTCTCAACACTACATTTTCATTCAGCTATGTAATGCCGAACCTATTTCTTAACAATATTATGAAGCTTAATGAAGTCTGAGATACTTGGCAATCAGACTGCCAGTGCTGCAAATGCAGCTGAGGATCAAAAAGGCAAGGTGTTTTTGGTGCAGAATCTTTACTCTTGGTAGCTTGCCTTTTTACAACTTGACCTTCGTTACAATTTTGCTGCTGGTGCATGTGATAGAATAAAATTAATCTTCCTCTCTGTCAGCATTAACGATTCTGCAGAACTAAAAAATATGCAACAACTTTATAAACTAAGCACAGATGGATCACTGCGCCCAGGCAGCAGATTTGTTAACTGAGGTAGTTACTTTTCAGAGCATAGAAGTATTTTAAGGCAAGAAATGCCACTAAATCTCATGCAGAATCTGATGTTGGGGATAGTTTTATACAGGCCACAATATGCCCTTAGCTTTAAGGAATATTACTGGCTAAACCTATGAAACACATCCAGTTATTTTCCCACTTGTTGATCATATGAGTAATGCTTACATTATCTTGTTCTGTAGGAAAGGCACCAATTCCAACTCTAGTTGTATATGCTTTTACAACTCCATATACTTCCCCAACATTCTGAGGTGGCATGCCCAAACCTGTGCAAACGCCTCCAACTGTACAATTCGAAGAGGTCACAAAAGGATATGTCCCTAATTAAAAATAAATAAATAAGAGAACTGAAAAGTGCTAACACACTGGTCCTTAAATTATTTTTAAAGTTAGTTAACCATATATAGGGTAATTTCATACTTATTGGGAAGAGCTCATTGGTGGATTTTGTAAAGCTATGAAGAACACCAAAATGAATACAGTTTGCAGTTAGGAATTTATTAAATATGAAAAAGAGAACCTAAATTTTCTTCTGTGCAATATGCATTCCTGCCCCACTGAAACCAACAGGAGATTTACCCTGACATCAATTAGCACAGGATCAAGCCCAGATAGTGAAGCAACTTTCAAGGGACATGCAAGCCAAAAATTAGCATGAGTCACCAGAAAGTATTGTCTGTGTCTCTATTACATAGTACGTCCACTTACAGCAAAAATATGAGGATTTTGAAAGGAGATTGAAGACCTGTCTACATTGCACACCACTGGCATTAGCATACCTGTAACTACAAACTGCAGTGTCCACACTGGTGTGTAGCTACGTATGGCCATGAAAGGCTCTGGTGGGGGATAGGCAGTGGGGAAAGGCTCTGGCAGTTCCCCACTGCTGGAACCTCTCCTTGCCACAGGGAGCTGCTGGAGCCTTTCCACACTGACTGAGTCTTTCCCTGCGGTGGAGGGCAGAGAGACACTACACGGCTATGGATTGGCACTGCTTGGGTTCATAGTGAGCTGTGTAGGATACATACCCTAAGGGTTCAGGGGGTCTTCAATCTTCTTGCCTAAGCAATGCCTCACTGCGTACACTACTATTTATACCTATTAACATCCAAGAAAATACAGGATTTGCGATCTCAAATGTAGAGGTATACCATGGAGAAAGTAGTTCTCTTAGGTAGGTAGTTCATAAGCCATGTAGGTAAAAAACCTTTAGTTTAATAAGCTCACAAAAGCCTGTAATATTGCATACTTTGAAGTATTTTAGTAATTACACTAAAAGTATCTTGTCATACTGTAAAATAAATGTATATAGAAAGATCACTGCTAGCCAGCTAAGTTCTTTTCATAAAGTATTTTCACAGCTCTGCTCCACAACTGTGAGCTATGAAATATGACTTTTATAAATGGTAAGAAAAGTCCATAGTAATTGACTCAGCTTTTTAACAGGACTGCTATATGCAAAGTAACTAGTTAGTTGCATGTGATTGGTTTAGCCAAATATCACACCAACACCATTCAAAAAGTTATTCTTAAAAATCAAACCAAAGGCCAAATCCTGACCTCGTGTGCATACTTTTACTGACTTCCAAAAACCTTTAGAAGAATTTCCTAAATTTAATTAACACCTCTTTTTTCTAAGACCCAAAACTCAAAGAGTGGTTTGGTATTTTTTGGGGGGAAAATTTAGTGTGGAGTCAAAATCTGACTTAAAATAGGAAGTGTAGTGCTTCCTCATAATACAAATACACATTTTCCACAAGAGCACCTATGCATGGCACAGCCACTAGACATTTTCCTTTCATGGCACATACATACCACCATGTTTCTCAGAAAAAGTTATACCTACCAAAATCGATGTCCAGTAATGCTGCATTTGCACCTTCTACTAAGATTTTCTTTGGTGGTCCACGTAGAGCCTCATGTATGAAATAAACACCATCCCTCACCATTGGTTTAATCCTTTCTATGTAGCCCTAAGTAACACAAAAGGCTTTTTAAAGATTGGGTTTAATTAGTAGGTTATAAACCAGAACAAATAGGTGTACAATATACTCTAATTATACGTTTCACTATGATAAAGCCAGCCAGACGCCTCATAAGTACCACTCTGCCATATAAGTAACCAGGTTTGATTTTCAGTCCAAGCGCTACTGCCCATACTGACAACCCACTCATTCCTTTGACACAGAGGAAATAAAGAAGTGGGATACACATTCAGAAATAATCCTTCCTAGACAATTCTAGAAAGATACTGGGCTTCCCTGCGGTGCTGGTCATCACCCAGTTCTATTTGATCAGAAAGATGTGAGGGGCACTGTGTGTTGGTAATTGGGGCGGAGGGCAGGGATAATGGATATGAGGATCTCTTCCCAAAAGGACAAAAACACAAGCAAAAAATGAAAATCTAATCCAAAGTTTCTTAACACAGCATTTTGAATATTTTACAAATACAAATCTGAAAGACCAAATAAATACTCAAACATGTTGCTTAAAAGAAACATTTTTATTACATTCAGCATCTTATTTGCAAGTGTTAAAGACTTCCCACAAAAGCCAGTTCTCTGAAATTCCATTAGTGACAATCTGGAGCCAATGGCCTAATGTCTCTTTATATTTATGCTAATGGAGAGAGGGGTTGTCTTACTCTTACCTATAGGAACTAAGTATTTTGTAACATGCAGATTAGTACTGAGCATACATCCTGTCCCCCATGAGTATGAATAGATGCTGTCCCATACTAATGATTTGGTTTACATGGAGCACACAGCTTTACTCTTTCAACTTTTTAGTAGATCACTGTAAAAAGCATAGTAAATACAAGTCATTTCCCCCCAGGCACTGTGATGTTTTTATGTCTCCACTCCACACAGTAAACTGTTGATCTACTGGCTTCCCCCACCCCCAAAAATTTAGTGCATATGTAAGTATAATAAAAGGATTACAAAACCGTCAACATGTAACTGATTCTCCAGCAACAGGGCTCATAGAATTCCACAGATAAAAAAATTACAGAGTTTTACAGTTAACTGGAAGGGAAGAACTCCAAATGCTCCACTCTTCAACTCATCTGTGTGTTAGGAAACTGGGTCCAATGATAACCAATAAACTGCTAAAAGGATAACTTTTTCTAGTGGATGTTTGGTAATAAAATCTTTGCTCAAGTCTCTTTAGAATTCTAACAATTAACGACAGAGTTCAGGCTTACGTCGCTCTCAGTTCTCTCCCTGTTCTTCATCATAACAAAGTTGCTTTCAAGTCCCCTAATTTTAATGCTTACTTTTTTGGCTGATATATGTGAAGAAACATGGAGGTGACACTTGTGTTCTAAACACCCAATTCCTTTTTAATTTATGATAATCTTCCTGAAGTAGAATGTTCCAACAGAGCACAAAGTAAGACTGACAGTCTTCTTAAAATAAGAACTAGAAATCTATTTAATGATTGATATTTTACCATCAGGCATATGTGGGTTATTTATCAAAATAAAAATTCACAAAAATGTTTGATGATCTGCATTCTAGGGATTCACAATAAGGGCACATACAATTAAATAATTTGTTGTAACACAGAAATAGTTTTACCTTGAGTTTTTTCAATTCCCCTTCAAGGTCTATCTCTAAGGTTGGATATATAGCTTTGTACTGGTTAGCTAACACTTTGAACCTGAAAGGCAAAAACAATTCTTCAATAATTTTGCTCAGCAACATTTTAAGATTTGTCACCTCTTGATATAAAGTTACTTTTTGATTACACAATTAAAAGAAAATTCAGATAGATGCATCCAGTTAAATATCTAATTTATATTCCAAAAAGTCTTATCTGAAACATGCCAAAATATACCATTAATATAATTCGTATACTGTTAGTCTAAAGTTATGCTTGAAAGGTTACATTTCAAATATAAAACTAGAATTACCTCTCTGAAAATTCACCAAAATCAGAAACAAGATCACACATTCTGAGCCCACTTCGAGCTGCTTTCGAAGAATAAACTGGACCAATCCCTTTTTTGGTCGTTCCCAAGCTTTCAAAAAAGTAAAAGTCATACATGTTACTCTCAAAAAGAGAAGACAAAAAGCTAATTTTAAAAGCAAACCAAGTTTTGACTAACAACATTTAACTTTGACTTCTGACCATTTTTTCTTAATGCTTAACTTAAAAATTTAATGTGTATTAGCTCAGTGGTTTGAGCATTGGCCTGCTAAACCCAGGGTTGTGAGTTCAATCCTTGAGGGGGCCATTTAGGGATCTGGGGCAAAAATCAGTACTTGGTCCTGCTAGTGAAGGCAGGGGGCTGGACTCTATGACCTACCAAGGTCCCTTCCAGTTCTAAGAAACAGGATATCTCCATTTATTTATTTATTTATTTTTATATTTAAAAATAAGGACCTCAAAGGAGTTTCATAAAATTAAATCCTGTTTGTGAACATATTTACATCTTTCATGTATTTTAAGTGTTAATTTTTGAAAGAAGCCAATCTTCTGCATTTTCCTCCCTGCTTCACCGACATTTCTTTTATATAAATCCTGACAGGTTAATTTCCTCTCTAACTGCATGCGCAAGGAACTGATTCTGATGACCCTTTGATGATGTGAACTGAAATTAGCCACGCACCAGATCATTTCCGAGATAAATTTTTTGTCTTCTGGATAAATAAAACCTCTCTTGAGGAAAAAAGATGGAGGAAGGCCTTGTGCACTGAAGTGACAAAAGACACAGGACTAATTTAAAATATGTATGTGAAATCTTTCAATAAACACTAGACTCCACATAGGAACAAGAAGAACAGGAACTTTGCTCAGTATCAGAAGAGGACATGCATAGACGGAAGGTTCTGAGATATGAAATACCTTCAAGAATTAATTAGATTTGCAGAACTGCTAGCATCTGAAAAATTAAACAGCTAGTCTAAAACAAGAAGGTATCTAAACTGTTTCTCCTGAAACAATGTAGAACTGACACTAGCCTTCTTTCATCTGGAAACAGAACAACTCATGCCAGTGACATCGCAAAATACAATTATTTGTCTCCATTGCTTTCAGAGAGGAAGTACAACGGAAAACCTAGACCTGATCAGAAGAATGAAAAACAAGCTAATAAAATGGTAGTCTGCATGGCACTCGTGGCAGTTATAGATCAAACAGATGGAACACTGTATTGAGAGACTGCAAAGCAACTTTACTCTCAATTTCCAATTAGCAAACAAAATAGGGCTTCAAAGAATCTAATCTTCTATTAAGTACATATCTACTAATGAAAAACTATATTATTCCAAATTAATTATTCATTGGTTATATAAGACTTGAATCTGATGACTTCAGCAAGGATTCCTCAAATACAATTTTGTCCTAATTTTTAATTCTAATGGCACGTCATGACGTTTCACCAAAACAAATGTGGGTTTTTAAGTTTTAAAGGCATTTCTGAGAGGCATCATAAGAAAGCTCACCTAAAATAGTCTTAATACCCGTGTCTAACCCATCTTAATTGGGCTAATACACAGCCACAATATGCAGCCTTCTGAGGCATCATCCACTGTTAACTGGATATCGACATAAATGTTTAAGCTTCTAAATTCACACCAGTATTACTTTTGTGTGCCCAGAAGTGCCTGTAAAACAGAAATGTTTAAGCCACTGAAAGTTTGCAATGTAAATTTAAGACAGGACAAAACAAGTGAAACCAGTAAAAAGATTAAGGATGAGTTTGGAGTGAGAAATAGGGGAAAGGGGGCACAAAAGTTACATAATACCATGTTATGTTTGTATGTAGACAAGATGTAACACGTGCCTTTTGCTTATCAATATTAATACTCTTATTCCAAATTAAATAAAGCTTAAGTGAATTTTGAGGGAGAGCAGACTTGAGTGAAGGAAGGGAGGAGTATGTAAAAAGGGGAGAGGACAGAGTAGATGGAAAGGGAAAGAAACTGGAGGCTGGCAGATATGATGGGGCCAGGAAGATGAATGGTTCAGACAAAGCCATTGCATTTTCTGATAGAAAACAGTTCTGGGATGTCTAGTGTTGGACCCAATACAGGATGCAGGAGAGGCAGAGGGAGATTTTTGGAGCTCTATCCCCAGAAAGCCCTGTGGAGAAGACAGCAGTTGTTGTTAGATGTTGCTGGGACTTTATGTCCGCATGCTGACTGTAGTAGGAAAAAGGGTGACCAGGCTATTGTTTTATTTATCTCACAAAAAATATGGGATTTGTTTTTTGGTGGGCACTCACTGGAGTTGAAATGGGAGGAGGAATGGTGAAGAGTGGAAGAAGGCAGAAAAGAAAGAGTAGGGAGGCAGAAAAGGGAAACTAAGAGAAAGAGAGGGAGATTGGGAAGCTGAGCAGGTGGCAATGGTAGCAGAGCAAAGGTGGACCAACAGCCACTGGCAAATAAGAGTGATGAGAGTGTCCATATTTCAGAAGTGAGTAAAGATATCAAAAGGCTGTAAAGTCCTTCTGGGCTCTTGGGGTGGATCAAGGAAAGCTCACAATTGCCTATAATATCATCAACTGTAATCAATATTGCTTTGGACAAAGACCTCCAAGGCGCTGTACTTTTACTAAAGTGAATAGAGAAAACTTTATAGCGATCTTAGGGAATGTCGACACTGCAGTGTGTACCTGTATGTTGGATGCTCACATATGTGCAGACACATTAGGCAAGCCTGTCTTCAAACATTCATACTGCAGAGCCGAATACGCCCCATACTTTGTGTACCAGTGCTCACACTGGCAGTGCAATTAAGTATGTTTTGGGCTAGGATTCCTGGGAAAGTATCCTAGGTATCTTAGGCTATGTCTTCACTACCTGCCTGAATCGGCGGTAGAAATCGCTCTCTCTGGGATCGAATTATCACGTCTCACTGGGACGCGACAATCGATCCCCGAATCGACGCTTGTACTCCACCAGCGCAGGTAGGAGTAAGTGCCATCGACGGGGGAGCCGCGGAGGTCGATTTGCTGCTGTCCGCCCCCATTGGCCCGGGACAGTGAACCGTGGCCAGTGGGGCCCGCGATCGGCCAAACCTGCCATGTCAGCAGGTAAATAAATTGGCCCGGCCTGCCAGGGTGCTTCCCCTGGTGAGCCGCGTGCCAAAGGTTGCCGACCCCTGACATAGACAAACCTTCCATACCCTGGCTGAAATATACTGGCACCTTAAAAAGTGACAGAGTCCTGTGGCACCTTATAGACTAACAGAAGTATTGGAGCATAAGCTTTCGTGGGTTAATACCCACTTCGTCAGAAGCGTGCGTATTCGTATTCACCCACAAAAGCTTATGCTCCAATACTTCTGTTAGCCTATAAGGTGCCACAGGATTCTCTCTCTTTTTAGAGATCCAGATTAACACGGCTACCCCTCTGATACTGGCACCTTAGAAATTCACATAACGTTTATTTTCATTTGCAGATGCATGTTATGTTGTTCATTCAGCCAGCTGCTTCCATCCATGATTAGGTAGTAAGTTTTGAAATTCATAAAAAAGCTCAGATAGAACAGAGATAGCAGGTGGCATATAAAGCACAGCATGAACATTCATGTTTCGTGTGCACTTCTGAACAAAGCAAAATTAGTCAATGTTACTTCAGTTCTGCCAGTCTTCATAATTTCTCAGATTTTTCAGCCCTTGAGACAACAGTGCTAAAAGATGTGTCTTTTTCTAAAGAGCCAGTTTAAGTTCTGGGAAGCGTCAGCTGATTTGTCCCTTTCTGTACCAAAAATATTGTGGTATGACCATACTTTAAGAGTGCGATCCTATTATTTTTCATTGGTGGGACACTTATGTTAAGATATGTCTAAAAATGAACCTCGAAATACTTCATACTACTTTATCATTATTTTATTGTCGTTAGGGTTTATCAAGCTTTGAACACTAGATTTTTTTTTGTTTTAAACTTCATACTCCCATATTTTAAAAACACAAAAGAAAATTACATACTTCTTTCCTGCTTGCTCTTGTCTTTGTTGTTCTTGAATGCCATCAGCAGCCTGATGAAAGTCAAATACTAAGGAAATAAAAGAAAAACCCTTAAAATGCAAATTTGGACAAGACTATATGTGCAACAATTTGAAACTGAAATTAATGATATACACATGATTTTTTCCTCAATTTCTTTGAGTGCAGATTAACATGGGAAAATAATCATATATTGGTTAGGTACCATA
Source organism: Trachemys scripta elegans (assembly GCF_013100865.1). Lineage (NCBI taxonomy): Eukaryota > Metazoa > Chordata > Testudines > Emydidae > Trachemys > Trachemys scripta. The sequence goes on along the minus strand of NC_048300.1, from coordinate 68,032,365 downwards.
AGCCATTCTATTGAAGTGTTTTATGTTTGTTATCAGAGAGGTTTTCTCACAGCTAGCTGAGGATCGACGGTGCTTTTTTTCCCCCCATATGGAGAACAAAATGGTGAACTCCAAATAAGAGGCATGCTGTAAAGTTTGGCGCCTTCTTCCTTTTTGTAAATTACATGTTCTATTTTGAATGGTCTTCAGTATAAAAAAAGCCTCTGAAGCTTGTCCACACAGTCAGATTCAAGCGCACTGGCATGGCCACATTAGCAGCTCTTGCAACTCCACAGAGAGCAGTGCATTGTGGTAGCTATCCCAGCACGCAAGTAGCTGCAACGTGCTTTGCAAATGAGGGGTGGGGTGGAGTGTGTATGGGGGGGGGGGGGGAGAGAGTCGGGACTTGGGGAGGCTGAGAACATGCCACGTGCTGTCTTGCAAGTTCAGACAGCAGCAGACACCCCCCCACCACGCCCCTCTCTCTCTCTCTCTCTCTCACACACTCACAACAAGCAATATTCTACAGTAATGGCTTGCTTTGTACCAGAGCAGATAAGCATACCGGCTGTCAGAAACGGAGCTTTGAAAGGGCATATCCACATTCCTACAGCCAATTCCAAAACAATGACAAGAGTGGCCACTTGACTTAAGGGGATTATGGGACATTTCCGGAGACCTATCAGAGTGCAGTAATGCAACACCTCATTCACACTGATGCTGGGACATTTCAGCTGAGGCGCAGCAAGCATTATGCTTCTCGTGAAGGTGGATTACCAGGAGAGCTAAAGATGCAGAGTCCAGGCACTCTAAGTATCTTGCCAGTGTGGATGGGTCGTGAGTTAGTGTGCCTGGGGCTGCTTTAATGCACTCTAACTTGCAAGTGTAGCCAAGTCCTTGGTCAAATTCCCAGGGTACAGAGACCTATGGAAGTCTCTACATACATTCACTAAAACACTATTGTATAGATTTAGCCTCTAGAGAGGTGAAGATCATCCATCCATATGCTGTAGAAAGAACAAATGGTCAGTGAAGTCAGTAATTAAAAGGCCTCCAGTATAAAAAGCATTTTTGGATGGTTGGGAGGGCCACTCACTTTAAATCTGATTTTATTATGGGGACACTAAATCTGATTTTACTACAAGGTCTGTGTCCAAAGGGTTATAACCTGAAGTCACTGTTTAATTGGTAAAAGCAGCAAGAGTCCTGTGGCACCTTATAGACTAACAGACGTATAGGAGCATGAGCTTTTGTGGGTGAATACCCACTTCTTCGGCTACCACTTCTTGGTATTCTCCAAAAGCCCATGTGATCCCTGAGAGAAGCAAAAATATTAGGCAAAGCTTCCTACGAAGAGGAGAGCACAAATTCTGTATTGAAATGGGAAACGAAGCCTTCAAGCATTCAAGTAACTTTTGAACTGCTTTCTGAGAAAACATGACATGCATTTGGAATCAGCTTAATGAGTCAAACTAAAATGTTTTAGTCTAGAATGGTTCCACATTTTTAAAAATGAAAAAAGGTAAATATTAAAGAAGCTATAGTGCCTAACACAATCAAGCCCTGATCCCTGACTGGAACCTTTGGCTACTACAATAATGATACTAATATAGATAAAATAAAATTGTCAGCTATTCAGTGCCTTTGAAAAGTCTAAGGAAATTCTTATGGAAATAAATATAGTATGCCATCTTACCAATATGAGCTCGGTCAGAAATTATTAATCGCTTCTCCCAGCCTTCTAGTCCTTAAAAAGGAAGTGAAAAAGGTTTAAATTATGTTTTGTATATCATTTTTCTTTTCATGATGGAATAAGCAAAACTTCTAAAGACTAATTATAGATTTGAAAATGGAAGTCATTTAAAAAGACGTACCAAACTGAGTCACCATCTTATTTCAGAAAAAGCAAACAATTTTCAATTGTTAAGGTCTGACTTGAACCTATAAACCCAGGAAATGCAGACTGCTTATCAGAAGTTGAAACTTCTAGGCATTCAGCATACACTAGGGAAATTTTTCAAGTTTCTCACTATTGCTAAAACAAGCTCAGCTGTTTTGTTACCAATGTTAGAATTTTTTTTCTTTCTGGGTTTCTTTCAAGACCATTGTCTTTAAAAATGGCTACAGAAGTTGGATAAATACATTTTCTATCAGGTATCTGGCATTCCTATAACTGGCCACAAGTCCATTATTTGGCATTTACTTTAAAAAGTGTATTTTTAAGCCACTAAATTATAAATGATTGCATGGCATCTCTATGCATTCTAGTATATTTATCAAACTGTAGCATATGTATTAATACTGTAATAGTTATATGTATACTGATTACAGTAAGTGACTGCACATGAACAGCATCTTATTTTCAATATATTAAGTCTATGGTTTAAAACTGACAAAGGTAATTATGGGTAATTTACATTTTAGAATGCATTTTTCTAGGAGGCTCTAAGGAGACTCCTGATGGGAGCTGCAGGGACTAACAGAGCTCTGGGAGTCCCTGCAGGATTGCTGCCAGAAGTGAGCAAAAAGAGGAGCTCCAGTTGGATGCAGCCATCTTGTTTCTCATGGCCTCTAGGCTAGGGCTAGTCAGCAGTGCTATATCCCTGAAAGCACCAACGCCCCCTTTTAAAGTAATACCTTAAAAGGTTGTTCTCACCTTTTCCTTTTTTTACATTTTTCTCTGCTTCTTCAAACAGTCCTGGCAAGTGAATCACCACTCCATTTCCTAAAGGAAATCAGGAATACAGAGTTTAATGTATGATGCCAGACAGGAAAAATTAGTTTCTTACAAATCCATGATTCATTTTTCTGCATAAAGAGTATTTTAAGACATACATTTCAAAAACTGTTCCATTATACTACTTTGATCCTTCGGAATTTAAGATATAAGAGACTCCCTGATCTACAGCTAAAGTATTTGAGTCCCTAGCTGCATGCACTGAACTCCTCTAAATTGGAAATTTAATGTTCTTATTATATCAGGATGAAAAATAAATGCATTCCTGTCTGTCACACAGTGGTATTTCTCCTTCATCATTTCCAAAATTTAATTAGTTTCATAGGGCAGTACAAGCTATTTTTAAAATATTCTTATGGTTTTTACAAGCCTATTTATTTCTATTTTCACTAGAGATATTGATATTCAAATATGTTACTCTCACCCTGTGATGCAAAAGCAAATAAAGCCAATGTTGTCATTGTGCTAGCAAAAAGAGAAATTGTATCAAGGAGTGAGTTGAGGTTGCTCATAGTAATTCTTTCCTATTAGCAATTTGGATCACTGCCCTTACCTGTTCCCTAAAAAGGCAAATAGTACATAACTGCAACAGTCACTAAGGAGTGCTGAAATATATTGTTATGGAACAGCTATCCCTTCCACAAAAAGTGAACAATCTTAGGGTCTTGCTAAGCTCAGTAGATCTGAAGTTGTTCTTAAACACAGAATGCCTTCAGCACAGAAATACTCTCCTGAAAGAGCAAGGGACTAGTCACCACACACACACACACACACACACACACACACACAAGTCACTAGTGGCACTGGGGCAGAAGGACATCTGAAAGGGATCATATGGTAGCAGGTGCCTCTTTTGGGACGTGGTGGCCTTGGCTCACGGCCCCTCGATCCATGAAGGGGGGGGGGGGAGAAGCATTACTTATAACCATTGAGGGGATTTTTTGGTGGTCACTCACTGAGGTTGAAGTGGAAGAGAGAAATGATGGGAAGGGATTCTGGAAGTGGGTAAAGAGATAAGAGAAAATGGGAAGGAGGTAAAGAAAGGAGAGAGACTAGCAGAGAGAGGTTACAGTGGTAGGAAAGATGAGAATAAAGCAACAGCAAAAAAGCAAATGAGAAAAACTGACCAGAGTCCAAATTTCAAAACTGAGCGAGGACAATGCAGTGAGGTTGCAAAGACCCTCTGGGCCCAGTGCCCAAGTCCTTCAGAGCAAGGGGAGAAAAAGGGTGAGGAGGAGTAGGAAGTTCCTGACTTACTATGCCCTGAGCTGTAGTGGATATTGATGGCTTCAAGAATAGAACTCCAAGAGTCTGGACTTGTATTAGTGTTAAAATTGCGGTTTTGGAAAATGCCATACTTACCAATGAATGCAATGACTTTTGGATTGATGATCCCACTGGGTAAGAGATGAAAATCATATTCCACGGAATCTACAACAACAGTATGCCCAGCATTGTTGCCTCCCTGCAAAATCAGACATTGATTTATTGCCTTCAGTATGACTGAAGATTAACAAGTATGGAGAACTGGAGTTTGGGCTAACTTGGTTCCCCTCCCAAATTTGCAGCTCCCATGTGTCCGTTATAAACAGGAGGGAGTCCAAGTGAATTATCACGATTAACTTGACAATTTCAACAGCTGTTCTTTTTCTATACCTGCTTTTGACACTTACATGATTATTTTTTTTAAAAACATATGTCCCATCCCCCTCCTGATTATCCGAAAAGCTTTTGGATCAGATTTATAAAGGTACAGTCTAAAAGGTAGGTCACCATGTCCATGGTAGAAGCATAAATACTCTAGAATTAGAGATAATACACAACTGTTCTTTGCAACTTTGAAGTCACATATAAATAGCTCTGTTGAATCCAAAATTTCTACTATAAATTAGGGTTACCATTCGTCCGGATTTACCCGGACATGTCCTCCTTTTTGTGCTAAAAATAGCGTCCAGGGGGAATTTGTAAATCACTCAAAATGTCGGGGATTTCCCCCCTCCCCGGGCAGAGCAGAGCGAGCGGCTGGGAGGGCTGCAGGAAAGTCCCGGGCTGGACTCCGGAGCAGCTGTAGAGGAGCTCCTCCTCCCCTCCCCGCATTTTGAGCCGGCAGCTCCTCCTCCCCGGCAGCCCCGCGCCCCGCTCCGGCAGCACTGTGCAGGGCCAGGGACCGGGTTGTGTGTTGTGCTGGGGAGTGCAGCCACGTGTCCGGCTCGCACAGAGCCCAACACCCTGTTCTGAGCAGCAGGGTAAAGGGGCCAGGGGGCAGG